>NC_135229.1:15643557-15896057 GCF_052324685.1 Brachyhypopomus gauderio
CAGTTCTGACATCTGAGCCTCGCATTCACCCTGTGAACCTGAGAATACCTGCTCAGAGGAGAAGAGGTGTCCAGCTACAGAACCTGCGGCCGCTTGGATACACACCTTGGGCAGCCGGTAATTGTGCTTCAACAGTGAAAATGGCACTGACTAACGTAAGGTCGATCTCAAACAAGTCCTTCATTTTAAATGACTTTTTTACGTCTCAAGACCTAGACTTTCTATTTTTAGTTGAAATGTGGCTACGAGCTGATGAACTGAGTTTGTTCTCGGACCTATGCCCTACAGACTGTAGCTTCCTGAACTCCCCGCAGAGAACTGGACGAGGGGGAGGACTCGCAGTCGTATTTAGAAATGGTTTTAAATGTACTGCACTCGCTATGGAAGTGTACTCCAGCTTTGAGTCACTCACTTTTAAAGTTGAATCTATGGTTTCACTGCTTGTCATTTTAATATATAGACCACCTAAATTTAATAAGGACTTCATTAGAGATTTTTCTGACCTTTTATCCTCAGTAATGGTAATGTCTGACCGTACTCTAATTCTAGGGAATTTCAACATCCATGTGTGTTGCCCTCATAAGCCCATGGTCAGTGAATTTAACCATCTGTTGGACTCTTTTGATTTTATACAACAAGCGGCCCTACTCATGAACATGGGCATACCCTCGATCTCGTTATATCTCATGGATTTAATGTAGAAAATGTGAAAACCTTAGAAATGGCATTTTCAGATCATATGCCTGTTATGTTCAGCTCACTGCTTGCTTTACAACCTGTGATCATCAAGGCCCCAGAACATTTCACCAGAAAATTCGGCCCCACTACAGCTACTCAGTTTGCGGTTACATATAAAACTTACACCTCTCCTACTATCTCTCAGTTGGACATTGAGCATTTAACTGCTTCTTTTCGATCTTCCTGCATAGCAGTGCTGGATCAGGTTGCCCCTTTTAGAGTGACTCACCCCAGCTTTAAATCTAGACCTTGGGTGGATGATTCTGTTAGAATGGCTAGGAAAGGATGCAGCTGAGCGCAAATGGAAGAGGGATAGATTACAAATATCTTTTGAGATTCTTAAATCAACTTTGTTCAGGTTTCAAGAACTCATGAGATCTGCTAAAGCAAAATATTTTTTAGAAATGATTTAAAAAAATCAGCATAAGCCTAAATTTCCGTTTAATACAATAAATTCAGTACTCAACCATGTTCCACACATTAGCCCTGAAGCATCCTCAAAAAACTGTGAGGCTTTTCTTGATTTCTTTCTGGCCAAGGTTGATAATATTAGAGCTAATATATTAATGTCGGTGTTCAGTCCTGCTGTTTATAAGCTGGGTATTCCAACATTTGAGAAATTTTACCCAATCTCCTTGTCTCAGTTAGCTGACATTGTTTCTCAAATGAAGTGTTCTAACTCTGCTGATGATGTTCTTCCATCTTGGTTTTTTAAGAAAATCTTTGACACAATTGGCCCTGATGTTTTGACACAATTGGCCCCGATGTTTTGTTAATTATAAATGCAAGTTTAGCCTCTGGCACAGTTCCTGAGTGTTTTAAACATAATCTGGATACAGGGGATCTGAGTAACTACCGGCCTATATCAAAACTATAATTTCTGTCTAAGATCTTAGAAAGAGCTGTTTTAACTCAACTAACCTGTTTCATTGACAGCAACAAAATTTATGAGACTTTTCAATCAGGCTATAGGGCATTTCACAGCACAGAGTCTGCTCTTTTAAAAGTTACCAACAATCTCTTATATAATGCTGATTCTGGAGATTGTTCAGTCTTGGTTTTGCTGGACTTGAGCGCTGCATTTGATACTGTCAACCATGATTTACTCATCGAACGCCTGGAATACTGTGTTGGAATCAAGAATGTGGTTTACCTCTTATATTAAAAACAGGACCTTTTCAGTGAGCATTGGCAAATACTTTTCTACCTCTACTATGGTGACATCTGGGGTTCCACAAGGATCAATTTTAGGCCCTGTTCTTTTTTCATTATATATGCTTCCCCTTGGTCAAATTATTCGTAAGCATGGAATCTCATTTCATTGTTATGCGGATGTGTCACGTATGGCTACGCCCCCTCTCCTAGCTGTCACTCTGGGTTCCCTCGTGTCTGTTTTCCTTGCTCATTGATCCCGCCCTGTTTGTCTGTAACCCCGGTTTTGGTCTGTCTGCCATGCCCGTGTCATCATCGTCCTCACCTGTGTCTTGTTAGTTCTGTGTTAGTTAGTCCCTGTGAATCCCCAGTCTGGTTATCTGTGGTTTTGTTCTCCTTGTTCATTCTGTGCTCAGTTTCTGTATCCAGCCCGTTTTCCTGTTCTGTGAGTACGTCTTGTTTTCGCTGCCCAATCGCCTTGTGTTTTCTGTTCATTTCAGTTGTTCTGCGTTTTACCCGTGTTTTGTTTTCCAAGTGTTCAGTCATGTCGCTCAGTGTTTCATGTTCAGACTCCCTATCGGATTTGACCCATGCATTCCTATTCGACCCTGAGTTTGGTATTCCCTTTATAAAATCTTGCTCTCCTCAGCGTTTGTGTCCGTCTCCTCGCTCCGCAGCGCGAGCTGCATTACAGGATGATTTACAACTGTACTTACCTTTGAAACCTGGGAATCATCACCCCCTAGATAGACTCAAAAAATTGGATGACTCAAAGCTTTCTTTAATTGAATGACAGTAAAACAGAGGTTATTCTGTTTGGGCCTCCTTCATTAACTAATCATCTAAAGGAAAATCTAGGCTCTTTAAATCCCTTTTTGAAAACTCAGGTTATTTTCGATTCGGAATTCAAATTTAGAAGCAAATTAATGCAATAGTCAAGGGTTGCTTTTTCCAGCTAAGAACAATCTCCAAATTAAAGACATTTCTTAGTACTTCAGATCTCGAAAAGGTCATTCATGCTTTTACTACATCTAGATTGGTGTCAGGTCCTGCTCCGCCCTCCTCCCTGGTCCCGCCTAGTTTCCCCGTTTCTGTGCTTTCCCTTGTGTTGGTCACGCCCCCGTCTTTAGTGCCCTCACCTGTGTCTCGTTTCTCCTCCCTGTTCCCAGGTATTTAATCCCCTCTGTCTTATCCGCTCGTTGTCGGTCATTGTGTTTGCTATGTCCCTGTCCTTCCTTGTGCTTTTTCCTCTCCGCATTCAGCGTCCTGTTGCCTGTGCCTTCCCTTCACTTCTCCCTCGTGTTGGTCGGGTTAGTTCTAGTATGTCTTCCCTGTCTTGGTCTTGTTTCTCTTTGTTTAATTATTTTTTTATTCCTGTGTACACTTCTCCCCATCAGTTGGTTTCCCCGGTAGGTTCAGTAGTAGTAGCTTGTCTCCTTCTCATAGATTCATGTGCATGCCTGCATGTATGTATTCGTGTTCACTTGTTTATTCTGTCCTGGTTCAACGTGTGTTATGATGTTTATAGAGATAGTGTTTCATGTGTCTGTGTTTTAGTGCTGTGTTCCTGTCCTGTTTATCAGGTTCACGTCTTGGTGTTTCTGTTTTTATTGAGGTCTGTCGTTGTATTTATCGAGGTCTGTTGTGGCATGTTGCTCTGTCTTCTGAGTTGTCCTTGTAGGTTCTCGGTTTGGTCTATCACGTGTTTTTCTTAGTTTACTTACCGCTTTATCTTGTATATTTCTTGTGTGGTTCATTGCCTGTTTTATTTATTAAAATATTCTGTTGGCTTGCATTTGCGTCACGCTAGCCCATTAATTCGTTACAATTGGATTACTGCAATGCACTGTATTTTGGTATTAATGAAGCAACTGTCACACTTACAGTTGGTTCAGAATAGTGCAGCCAGATTATTAACTGGTTCCAAAAAAAGAGAACACATCACCCCAATTTAGGCATCCCTGCATTGGCTCCCAGTGCATTACAGAATCCAGTTCAAAATAGCATTGATGGTTTTTAAAGCCTTAAATGGACTTGCACCAGCATATATTGTGGACATGCTCTGTATGTATGTGCCCTCACGAGCTTTAAGGTCTTCGACCCAATCATTTCTAACAGTTCCAAGATCTCGTCTTAAACAGAAAGGGGATCGTGCCTTCACTGTTGCTGCACCAAGGCTTTGGAATGGACTTCCAACTGATGTCAGAAATGCACCGACTGTGACGAGTTTTAAATCCAAACTTAAACACTTTTATTCTTTAGCATTTGGCAGCTGGCAAACTGTGGATTAAGGATTGTGTAAATGTTAATGTTTGTTCTGTGTTTGCGACAGGGTGATTAGGGGGTGGAAATGTCTTTTTTAGAAAATGCATTATCACAGGATGATGCAGAAAAAATTGCATGCCTTTGTTAGCTCTAGATTGGACTACTGCAATGCACTACTGTCAGGATGTTCAAATAGGAATCTAAATAAACTTAAACTAGTTCAAAATGCCGCAGCCAGAGTTCTGACCAGAACTAGAAAATTTCAGCACATTAGACCAGTCCTATCAGCCCTGCATTGGCTCCCAGTTAAATTCTGTATTGATTTTAAAATTCTATTATTAACATATAAAGCACTGCACGGGCTTGCTCCTGACAGTGCAGTGGATGGATGCCATTGTCTCAGAATGCCCCCAAGCCTGTGTTACCTTCTGGTTCTGCCTTTTTAGCTAGGCTGTAATAGTTTAACTTAATGCCGGAGTTGCTGCCACACTCCAGAAATGTTTATAATATCATATGTCCTGTATATGTCCTCATACAGAGCTAATTTTCCCTGTTTTATTTTTTCCACATGGCTGCCCACCTGCTCGAGGAAAAATGAGATGAGGAGAGACAAGCGAGTTATCCAGTGCCAGCCACCTACTGCCTGACCGGATAAGCCTACACCATGATGGACATTACTACATCTTTTCCTTTTCTTTATTTCTTTCTGTTTAAATTGTTGTTGTCATGGTGAACGATGTCGCCAGAGGAGGATGGGTTCCCCCCCTGAGTCTTGGTTCCTCATGCAAAAAAACTAGGGAGTTTTTCCTTGCCACTGTCGCCCTTGGCTTGCTCACTGGGGGCTAGGACTTGGCACTTGTAAAGCTGCTTTGTGACAACAAAAAGCACTATATATATATTATTATATAGTAAAAATCACTATATAAAAAAGATTTTGATTGATTTTTTTTTATTGTGCATCACTTTGTTTTAAATGTGCTATATAAATAAAAATTTACTTACTTACTTTACTTACTTACTAACTACATCCATCCTTACTAAATACCCAGCAGCAGCAGAGTGAGGTAGTTGTTTGAGGTGGAGTTGAAGCAGACTGCTGAAATACTATTGCAAGCACTTGAGGTACAGGGTGTGCCAAGGGCAGCAAAAACTGATCAGTATAAAGCTAGCATCCAGCCACACCAATACCGTCCACTCACACTGCAGTAATGGAAGCGCTTAATGAATTACAAGACAAAATTGTGGAAATCATTTGCAAATTGTCCAGGGAGAAACTCATACCACTAAGTAATTCCCTCTCTCTCTCTAGCGAGGATTTGCCAACCATAATTACCTGTCTCTCATATCCTTAGTTAGTAACCACCTAGTAAGGGAGGAGTAAGAGGATTTGGAGGAGGGGGTATGACCGAACTGCTAATCATCAAGGACAAATTGTATGAATTGGTAGTTACTCCTGTTGTGGACACGGCTATCGGAGACTCAGTGAGACTCGAAAAAGAAAAGTTGCTTACAACAGTCATTAACACAGAAACAGAGTGAAATCGCTGGTCTTTCCAATGACGATCACCCAACAGTTGTGAACGTAACCCGAATAATGCCTGAGATTGTCAGTTCGCTCTCCAAACCATGAACAAAGGCGGATCGTGCAGCCTGGGTGGTATAAAGACTTTAAAATTATTGGCCAAATTGGGGAATCTGGGCTCGTCAGATTGAAACCGGACTGAGCAAGGGTTATGCAGATCAGGAAATAATTGATGCAGTAATTATAGCAATCACACCAGGGCTACAGTTGCGGAGCTACACAGCAAAATCAGCAGAGTTAAATATTTGGTGTTGATGAAATATTTGAGAGTAGAGAGTCAATCTGACTATTGGCCGAGTTAATCCAACTCTGAATAGAGTCTCATCTCTGTGGTTTTACTCTCAATTGAAAAAAAAACCAGTGTCAAAATAAAGTGTTAAACAAGCCCTCCTTTAAAATAACTATCTTACGCTTTTAGAGTGTTAAATGAGTAACCCCACCCATAGTACGTTGTTTCTTGGTTAGCTGTGTCTCATTTCTCCTGTGTGAATCGGTAAGTTAATGCTTAATATATTGATTTATGAGTGCCAATGTATTTATTTCATTAAAATATTGTTTAATGTGTACTCTATGTATACGTATAGTCCATAATATCAACTGTGACGTGTTCGCTAGCTCGAGGGACAATACACATAGTTAAACCTTTAATAGGCTGTCATTTTCACTTGATACTCATTTTAGCGCAAATTTGATTTTACACCCAACTGTATTTGTTCAGTTTCGGCGGAGAATTTTGGGTAAATATTCCGTCTGTTATACGGACCCCACACACACACCAGCCACGTGGAGCAAAGTATAAGCTTGAACCAGGCCAAGTTCACGTTCATCTTCAACTCACATTCTACTTATATGTAATGAGAGAAAAGTAGCCAGCATCACTTTTCACAGATTTTTGACGCTGGATTAATTATCATTTTTAATTCATCGCTCCATGTACCAGTAAAATAAATAAAGCACAGGTGGCACTAGACGTTTGATGAACAGACGTTGAGGAGGAGACCGCCATTTTGCTTTTTGCCTGGACAGCTAATTAACCTTGATCAGGCTACAAATCAAATCAGTAAGTGCTGCTTTCTGTCAAATTTCTGAAAAATTGGTTTATGTATCATTAATTACAGGTTTTTTTTTAATTAATTATTGTGTGTGGTAGTGGACTTCGTCGAGGTGTTGAATTCTGTGCAAACTTCGTTGAACATTTTAAACAATTCGAGCTGAAACATTTTAGGTAACTAGCTAACTAGAATAGTTCGCCTGAAGGGTAAAATATATAAAACATGGTATGTCATTTCGGGCCGTAACATTTTTTAATAGTTCACAAAACTGTAAAAAATATTGCTATGGCATAAAATTATGGATAAATAGAACAGATAGTGTTCCAATTCTAGAGTATGTGCTGCCGTAGCAGCTACGGTCCGTGAGCCCTAGCGGGATTGCGCGGTAAACATCGTGGATGGATAATGGATTTTTGCCATCCACAACTGGTATTTATTTTTAGGTGTCCAGGTGAATGATTTTAAACCAAATTTTATGCCATGTCTCACAACGTGTGGTAAATGATTTGAATGCTGATTACATTTTGGTGAATGATCCCAATATTCACTTTCTTCCCTCTAAGATATGCTAGCTAAGGTGGAGTATGGAGGAACACAAAAATACGTAAAAATTCTGCAGTCCGATGAAGGCGTGGAATACAACAGATTTCTTCAAGACAGTAAGTATTTTTATTTGCGAAAAGGAATAATAGCAAGCAAGTGTGACGCTGGTGTGTGCGAGGAAGGATGCGACACAACTAGCGTCTTTGCGATGCACACGTAACATTTAATGAACAAAAAACACGTAAAGTCCAGCACTAGCGGAGCAAGCACGCAGACGCGATGTTTGCACAGGCATGAACTTTAGACAAAGACGAGCACACGACACTGCGCGAACGCACATTAAATAGGTGAGTTACACAGACCCACGTGACCTCGAGACAAGGCACAGGTGTAACAAACGAACACGCTCACAAACAACCCACACCCACGGAAGTACAAACATGGACATAACAGCACGCAGACGACGTCATGACACGCCCACAGGGAAGGGTCCGGAGCCTTCACCGTGACAGAACCCTCCGCCAGGGGCTCGCTACTCCCGGAGCGTCCCGCGCAGCCGGGAAGCCCCGAACCAACACCGACGGTGCAGGTCCGGAGCCGCCGGGATCACGAGCCTCCGAGAGCCGTCACCCCCGATGGCGGGAACCGCCGCGAACAGCTCTAGCACACCCTCCCTGGGAAGACAGGGGAGAAAACATTAAACAATGGCACGCTGACAAACACACACACTGGCATATGAAACACAAGAGGAACGAACGGGAAAAGGAAATTAGGGAGACACAGGGGAATAGACAAACATATAGGGACAGGCAGCCATGGCATCGCTCCGGCTGCCTGCCAAAGCGCACACGGTGGCGCTATCCCTCCAGGGAAAGCAGGCTGGGCGGGCGCGGCAGGCGGAACAGGCAGCGGAGTCCCTCCTGGAGGCTTAGACGCCGCAGGCGGTACAGGCTGCGGAGCCTCTCCGGTCCTAGGGTTCCGACTCCGCGCGCGCGTTGTGCCGCTCGGGGCTCCCGCTGGCCTTGCTGCAGGGGGCTTCCCTCGGGGAGCTTTAGTCCTCCCTCTGGGCGCTGCTGGAGTCCTGGCTTTACGCCGCCCGCCGGCTGGTGTCCACGGCGGCTCCAAGGGCACGTGACGCACCCACCTTGGAGCGCTGGCTACACCAGGACCCCCCTGCTCTCTTGGAGATGCCTTCGCCTCGCCCCCTGACGTCTCCATCTCCTCCTCGCTCTCGGAGACGCTCCGACCCAGCGACATGGATTCCTCCGGGGTCGGGCAGCGGGACCAGGCCATGCTGCTTGCCGCTGAGGAGGACCGGGGTACCTCCTTCTTGAGGTGCACCGTACTCCCCGAACGTCCCGAGACGCTCTCCACCCCCTCGCTCTCGTCCTCACTCCCGAAGGGTGATGAACACACAGACGGAGAGCGGCTGGCATCCTCCCCCTCTCCGTAGTATACGGTAGGAGCCGAGAATACGGAAGGGGGAGGACTGACGTCGACCTCCACTTCGTGTCGCTCTGCAGAGAACGTGTGGCTGGAGGGAAGAGAGCTGGTGTCCTCATCACCCTCCCCGTAGTCTAGAGTAGACTCGGAACACACCGATGGGGGGTATGCCTCGTCGTCTCCCTCCGCCTTGCCGTAGTCCAGGGTGGCTTCTGAACACTCCGATGGGGGGTAGGTCTCGTCCTCCTCCTCGCCTGGAGAGTCCGTTTCCCCGAACTCATCCTCGGGAGGGGTGAGGGACAAGGCGCCCGTACCCACCAGAAATGGCTCACCGGTCTCCTCCTCCTCGGGGAAGACCGGGAGAAGTGCGCTGTCTTCCTCGCTTTCGCAGGTGCCCGTTGCACGGGGTGGCAGGTCCACGGACGCGGGGTTCTTTCTCTCCCTCCACACGCGGACCGCGGTCTGGCAGAAGTGTTCTGCCGTCTCTGCGTCCTCTGCGTCCTGCGCAGCGCGGAGCATGTACGCGCAGAACGGGTCCTGCTCCATCGTCTGCACGGCGATGGGGACTTCGCGCCGCCGCACTGGGGAAGTACCGTGGTGATGTCGGTTTTTCTTCCCCTTTGCACGCTTGGCGTATCCGGGCATCTGTAACGGCTCGTCTTTCTGTGACGCTGGTGTGTGCGAGGAAGGATGCGACACAACTAGCGTCTTTGCGATGCACACGTAACATTTAATGAACAAAAAACACGTAAAGTCCAGCACTAGCGGAGCAAGCACGCAGACGCGATGTTTGCACAGGCATGAACTTTAGACAAAGACGAGCACACGACACTGCGCGAACGCACATTAAATAGGTGAGTTACACAGACCCACGTGACCTCGAGACAAGGCACAGGTGTAACAAACGAACACGCTCACAAACAACCCACACCCACGGAAGTACAAACATGGACATAACAGCACGCAGACGACGTCATGACACGCCCACAGGGAAGGGTCCGGAGCCTTCACCGTGACAGCAAGTATATAACCAGCATACATATTACAATCCTGTTGCACTTTGACAATTCTGTAAGACAAATCACTAATTAATCTATTGTGGTTGCTAATTAATCTAGTGCTAATTAATCAAATAACAAGTTGATGTTTTGAATATAGTACAATTTCTAGTAGTTTCCTATGCTTGGGTTACTTAATGCAACATTTTTGTCCTAGTAACCATGAAATTTTGTCTGCAACCTGAATGTCTGAGTGAGGGTCAGCTCATCTTAACTGATGAATCAGGAACAGAAGTAGATAAAGATATCTTCGAGGAGCTTGTGATGTCAGGTGTACTGAACTTCAAGGTCTCCTTTATACAAACAAGTAAGCCTATTTAGTCATAACTGGAACAAATTTGCTCATAAAAATATAGAAAACATATATACCTTAATAAAGAATGGTTTTTGTAGTGTGTTTATTCATTTTCGTAATGTATTTATTCATTGTCTTTAATCAGGTTGTGGTGTGTCTTGGGCCTACCCTGAATCAAAGAGTGCAAGATGGGGAATTTTAATTTCTACTTTTACAATTTTTTTTTTGTTTGTTCTCATTTCCTAGATCTGGAAGTCCAAATTGTTAGTCATAAATCAGCTTCCTCTGTTGTGTCAGACACTCCACTTTCCCCACTGTCGTCCACTTCATCTGACTCCACAGTCATTCTTCAATCAACAAAGAGAAGGAGGGCAATAGAATTTATGGATCGGGAACAAGCAAGACGTGTACAATTCATTAAACATATTTTGATGTCAACATCATCTAATTTTAAGTTTAATCAAATGTGTATTAATATTGATTAGATGACCTAATATAGCATTGAATTATGTTTTTGAAGATGGTTGAAGCAGTCCTCAAAGCCAATACAAAGGGTGAAGAAATCTTCATGGAGTACGACAAGACTAAGACTCTAACAGATGCAAAACGGAAACAAATGGTGAACATCCTGGTTGGTGATATGATTGAAATGCATGGGTAAGACATTCAAGTGAATTTGAATAATACATCTATTAAATTTAAGCATATGCACAGTGAAATTGTCATTTTTTAAAATTGTTTCTCTTTTAAGGAGGATGCCACCATCAAGTACACGAACAAGTTATGCACTGGGAATTGTGACCCTGTTTCCATACCTTCAAGATCCGTACTCTGATACTGGATATGTAAGTCAGCTGTTTAGTTGAAGACCAAAATTGCTGTGTCTTGATAATTGGGATTTATCAGTTTCTTGATGGATTAAAAAATGTGATTGGTTTGCATTCTAAACAGGAACACTACTACGATCCTGTGGGTAATACTGGCTACCTAGCATGGAGGATTAAGACGATTCAGCGCAACTTGTCTGTTGGCACCCCTAGTCATTCAAGGCCTTCTTATCAGGAGAGTCCAAAAAGCAGACGTGAAGCTCTGTTACATGTTGAACAGCTGTTTGGTGACGAGTACCGCGAGGCCTTATCTACAATGAGGCACTCAACAGATGAGTCTGTAGTCAAAGAGAAAATGAGAGAAACTTTCCAGCATAGGCAGAAGCTGGTTCATGATACAGATGCATCAGTTTCAGTCCTGGATGAGTTTCCTCGTTTCCTTGACATTCCTCGTCTCCGATTCTTGACTTCCAGTATGTAGTGTTTGATTTTTTTCCTCAGGTCACATTGGAATGTGGTGTGTTTTCCACTTAGAGGTTATAATGGGATATATTTCATTTGTAATACTTTTCATTTGCAATTGGGGGTCTAATGATGTAATGGTATTACCAGTAAAAATGTGTCTTCACTACATGAAAACCTCTACTTGCATTGACATGTAACATGTCCTATATTTCTAACATATAGGAAGGAGCCAGTCTTACTACCTTCCTTGAGAAAGCTGAAACGAAACAGCCCTTCCTTCTCTGCATTGGTGAGCAAAAGAACAAAATCTTAAAGTTCTACATTATCATCGACCAGAAGGCTGTCCCATGCAAGGCTCAAACGTCAGTGGCTGCTTTTGATGAGCTTTTTAAAGCTCACTACGTCTTCAGTCTCTCCTATGATGAAGCTCTGAACAATTTTTATACATTTGTGCAGACCACAGTGTATAACATTGATGTTGGGAGTGCCAAAGAGAGCCCCCGTGTTAAGGAACTTAGAGCAAGACTACTGCAGCAACACTAATCGGTTTTTTGATAATGTTCACATGTTTTGTTTGTAAAGTGCACCACAATAGTTGTTCACTCCTTTGTCAGCATTTAAAGTTTCGCCATGGTTTATATCCTGGCAAATGTTTACGTTTGAAATGTGGAGAGCAAGGGTGTTCTTTATCTTTTGGCTTTAGAAAGCACCTTAACAATGTACACAGGCACAACACAGTTCCCCATGTGGATACTAGCCAGTATGTCACTACACAGAATGAAAATGAGGTGCAGTTTTCAAGTAATTCAACTTCTGTTGCCACTTCAGAAGCATTTCATTTACAGAGTTCTGATGGTATGTCTCAGTTGTCATCTATGTGTGGTTCAATTGTTGCACATTTGCAAGCAGCAGGTATCTCTGAAAGCACTGTCCAAACAATTGTTAGCTCAATGGAAGAAGTTGTTAATGATGTTCACAATCAAGCACGAGAGGCAGTTCTCAAAAACTTTTCTCCTGAAGAAAAGGATTCAGATGTTTGTAAAAAAATAGAGTCCTGTTTTGATCAGTTAGACAATCCCTTCTCAGAATTGAACACAGAAGCAAAGAGACAAAAACATTTTGATGAAAGGTGGGAAATAGTTGAACCCGAAGAGCATGTCATTGGGGTGAGAATGGATGTAAGAAGAGATAGAACTACAGGTATATACGGCCAGTTCCCTGTAACAGACAAGTATATGTATGTGCCCATTCTTGGTACTCTCAAATCCATTTTCAAAAACAGGGAAATAAGAGAAAGCTTCTTGCAGGACAAACTTGGTGAAAAGGGCATTTACAAGGACATTAATAATGGTTCATATTTCCAAAATCATTCCCTATTCTCACAAGAGAGGTATGCTCTACAGCTATTGATCTACTATGATGATTTTGAAACCGCTAATCCTTTAGGGTCCAAGAAGGGTGTGCACAAAATTGGCGGTGTATATTTTACTTTAAAAAATCTTCCACCTAAATGTAACTCTGTGCTAATGAATATACACCTTGCAACTCTTTTTTACACTAGTGATTTGAAGACATATGGTTTTGAAGAAATATTAAAGCCTCTTATTAATGATCTAAAAATCTTGGAAACAAAAGGAATACAGCTTCCTTTCATTGAAAAACCATTGTTTGGCTCAGTGATTCAAATTACAGGAGATAACCTTGCTTTAAATGATGTGTTGGGTTTTGTGGAATCCTTCAGTGGAACACATTTCTGTAGGTTTTGTTTTTGTTTGACTAGTAAGGAGGACATACAGTCTGTATTTACAGAAGATCATCCTGATGTAATTTTTCGTTCAAAAGATCTTCACACTGAACATTGTAAGGTACTAAATGAAAATCCTGCTCAACCTTTAGTATTTGGTGTCAAAAAGAATTGTGTATTTAATTCTTTACAGTATTTCCATAGTTCTGACAACTATGCTGTTGACATCATGCATGATTTGTTAGAGGGTGTTGTACAGTATGAACTTAAGCTGCTTTTTCTTTACCTTATTAAACAGGGTTATGTTTCTGTTAACACTTTGTCTGACCGAATACAGAGCTTTAATTATGGTTACCCAGAACGCAAAAACAAACCAAGTGGCTTACAGATGGATGACCATAGCAAACACCTGGGGTTGAATGCAGTCCAGTCATGGTGTGTTCTGCGCAACACTCCCCTTATATTTGGTGATGTCATTGAAAGGGATAACAGTCACTGGAAACTACTACTACTTTTGATACAGATAGTAAACATAGTGTTTTCCCCAGTTGTAACTGATGGAATGATATGTTATTTAAAACATTTGATATGTGATCACCATAATATGTTCAAATTACTATATCCTGATAGGAAATTGATTCCAAAACACCACCTGATGATACACTATCCACGGTGTATAAAAAAATTGGCCCTCTTATACATGTTTGGTGTATGAGATTTGAGGCTAAACACCGTGTTTTCAAAAAATCTGTGAAAAATTTCAAAAATCTCATAAAATCTTTAGTAAAGCAGCATCAGCGTCAACTGGCATTTCACTATGAGAACTATTATTTCAAGAGATTTGAGTTTGGTCCTATAAGAACACGAAAACTCTCTAGCTTGGAGGGGGGAGAACTACTTAGACAAACATTACAATTGGAGGAATTTTCTGATGTTTCAACTACTAACTGGGTCAAAAATTATGGTTCTGAGTATGAAGTTAATTTGTTTGTTTGCACTGGATCATATGATCTGCCGGAGTTCAAAAAAATCTGTAATATAATAATACATGAAGAGCATGCTTTCATACTAGCTGGTAATGTTAAGACACTGTACTTTGATGAGCACTTTAATGGATACTGTATTGAGGAGAGACTTGATGTACTTTCTGTTATTTGTATAGATCAGCTTACATATTTCAGATCCTTTGACAAGCAGTTCTCCAATGAGAATGATAACAGAGCTTGCATAGTGCCATATTGTTATATGTTGAAAATATGAGAATGTCATTCAGTATTTTGAATGGTTTTATTTTATGTGGTGCACATGTTGAGAAATAAATGATAAAACAAGTAGTATGTGATTCTATTTTTCAAGCTAAATTGAATTAATTGCACACCCAAAGCTGCAGTATGCAAATCAATGTCAGCATGGTAAATCAGTTGAGAAAAAATTGACACTGTAAGGTAGTCAGTTTATAACACTGGACTCTGGTGCTGAAAAGTTTGAACACTGAGTAGTGTTGCACAGTGGTACATTTTAACTCTTTTAAGTAGTTAAAAATAACTATTGCAGTGTAATTATTACAACACTTTGAAAAGTGTTAAAATAACACCCTGGGGTGTGGACCCATATAGACACTTTAAAAGTGTTGAAACTAACTCCCATAGAGTTATTTTGTGTCTGTCGAATTTGCTGTGTACTTGGAAGGAAAAACAGGCCTGACTTTGCCCAATCTCAGACGAATTCTCCGCTTCCATTCATTATCAGGAAAAGGGAGCGCCAGAATTGTATAAACAGCTTACTACTGAAGTGCAGCGCAATAAAGAGTCACCACAAAATTCCCTAATATGCAAATTTAGGGGTGGGCGATATGGGAAAAAAATTGCATCATAAAATTGTTTGCATAAAATCACTATTTAGATTTTTTATCACGATCTTCCATCCAAAAAAAATTCAATAATTTTGGGGCTACAAAGCTTTCTTTCTAAGCAGATTTTAATGAATGATATTGCAATTTTCCATTTGCAAACATTGTAAACAAAAAAATGTAAACAACACACGTGACACTGATAAAGTGCACTATTGCACTAAATATACAATATTTCCCAGCACGTTAAATTTAATTAAGTTAAATATTTATACATATAGTCGAAATGATTCGAAAGAATTTGCTTTTTATTCACATTATTTAATGGTTGTTTATTTTCAAAAAGCCCAATCTTAACATCTTCACGTTCTCTCCTGTTTCGTCCTGGAATTATAAGAGGCTCATATTTGTTAATGTAATACAAGAGAACTGTTCAGTCAGATAGCTATTTGTTGTGAAACGAAGTAGTTACAATTTCAAGCATTTTCAAGTACTTGTATAATATGTGCAAACGAAACAGAAAAACAGAACAAACGTAAAGCATGTGGGTTTTGACTGTCTGGTTCAACCACCTGTCTTGGATTTTCCTGATTTTTCTCAACCCTTTATTCACACAGATGTTTCAAATAGCGGGTTGGGTGCGATGCTATATCAAAAACAAAATGGCAAGCTAAGAGTAATTGCTTATGGTTTGAGGACTTTGACTGGTTCAGAGAAAGTCTACCACTTGCACAGTGGAAAGTTAGAGTTCTTGGCTCTCAAGTGAGCAGTTAGTGAAAAATGTAGGGATTACCTGTACTACGCTCCAACCTTCACTGTGTTCAGTGACATTAACCCATTGACTTATGTGTTGTCTTCAGCTAAGCTTAATGCTACTGGCTGTAGATGGGTTGCTGAGTTGGCTGATTTTCATTTTACAATTAGGTATCGGCCAGAGAGGGGAAAAATTGATGCCGATTCCTTATCCCGCATGCCAACAGACATTGAGGCGATAATGAGGGAATGTACTGAACAACTACCAGCAGAGTCTGTAAGTGCAACAGTTCAAGCCGTGGAAGCTCAACAGTGCTCTGAAATGTCATGGGCAATGGCGCTGGCTGCCCGATGCGTGGAAGGAGAGGAGATTGGCACCTCCCCCATTAAACTATTATCAAAGACAGAACTACAGCAAGCTCAAAGGGCTGACAGTGAAATAGGGACCACCGTTGATTATATTAATTCAGGGGAGAGACCTTCCCTTAAACAGCTGTGCATGTTGGACCCAGCCACTAAGCGCCTGCTAAGAGTGGAATAAGCTAGTAGTGGATGAGGATAGTCTCCTGTGCCGTAGGCTAGAGCAAAGAAAGCAATTATTACTACCCAAATAATTTAGATGTACAGTTCTTCAAATGTTACATAATGTGATGTTTGATTTTTCCAGTTTGATTTTTGTGACTCTGTCAAAGTCCTTAACATTTGCAGTAATGTTCGATTGAATCTCTCAACCGGTCCATTTCCTTGGGGATGATAAGGACTCATTCTTGATCCTGCTATGCCACTGTACTTTCTTAACTGCGTGAAGAGTTGGTTCTCAAACTCACCACCTTGGTCGTGGTGTATGCGGGAAGGAAAGCCAAACCTCAGAATGAAATCATTGAAAAGGCGGTCATCCACAGTTTTACCAGACTTAGATGTTGTGGGATAGGCTTGGGTGAACCTGGTAAAATGGTCTATGATTACCAAGATGTATTCCTACCCACCCTTACATTTGTCCAAATGAAGGAAATCAATAGAAACGAGTTCAAACGGCTGTGTTGTGACTATGCTCTTAAGTGGCGCTCTTGTTTCTCTAATTGTTTTTTTTGTTTTAGGCAGGTGCATGATCTTAGGACATTATGTTCAATGTCTGCTGGGAGGCCAGAAAAATCCCTCTAACCAAACTACCAGTGCGATCAACCCCTTGATCAACCCCTCCTACCAATATACCTCTCCTCCCTCCTCTGTACATGTCCAAACCATCTCAATCTCGCTTCTCTAACTTTATCTCCAAAACATGCTACATGTGCTGATCCTCTAATAAACTCATTTCTGATCCTATCCTTCCTCGTCACTCCAAATGAGAATCTCAACATCTTCATCTCAGACACCTCCATCTCCCTCACCTGTCTCTTTGTCAGTGCCACTGTCTCCAGTCCATACAACATAGCAGGTCTCACTACTGTCCTATAGATCTTTCCTTTCATTCTAGCCGACACCCTTCTATCACAGATCACCCCAGACACTTTATGCCATCCACACCACCCTGCCTGCACTCTCTTCTTTACCTCTCTTTCACTTCCTCCATTACTCTGTACCCTCGACCTTAAGTAGGTAAACTCGTCAACCTTCACCAAATCAACTCCTTGTAACTGGACCTGTCCACCGTCTGCCCTCTCATTCACACACATGTACTCTGTTTTACTTCTGCTCACTTTCATTCCTCTGCTCTCCAAAGCATATCTCCATCTTTCCAAGCTCACCTCCACCTGCTCCCTACTCTCACTACAGATCACAATGTCATCAGCAAACATCATAGTCAAAGGGGACTCCGGCCTAACCTCGTCCGTCAGTCTGTCCATGACAATTGCGAACAGGAAGGGACTCGGGGCTGATCCCTGATGTAGACCTACCCCAACTTTAAACCCGTCTGTCATTCCTACCGCACATCTCACTGCAGTCACACTGCTCTCATACATATCCTGCACTACTCTCACATACTTTTCTGCTACTCCTGACTTCCTCATACAATACCACAGCTCCTGTCTCGGTACTCTATCATAAGCTTTCTCTAAGTCAACAAACACACAATGTAACTCCTTCTGTCCTTCCCTATACTTCTCCATTAACACTCTCATAGCAAACATAGCATCTGTGGTGCACTTAGCTGGCATGAAACCATACTGCTGCTCACAGATCTCTACCTCTCCTCTAAGCCTAACTTCCACTACTCTTTCCCAGATTTTCAGGCTGTGACTGATCAACCTTATTCCCCTCTAATTACTACAGCTCTGAACGTCGCCCTTATTCTTGAAAATCGGCACCATTATGCTTCGTCTCCACTCCTCAGGCATCTTCTGACCTTCCAAGATTCTGTTAAATAACCCAGTCAAAAACTCCACTGCTGTCTCCCCCAAACATTTCCATGCCTCCAGTGGAATATCATCCGGTCCAACTGCCTTACCACACTTCATTCTCTGAATTGCAGCCCTTACTTCCTCCTTGCTTACCTGGGGCACTTCCTGATTCACAACCTCTACCTCTTCTAACCTTCTTTCCCTTTCATTCTCTTGATTCATCAAAATACTCCTTCCACCTTCCCAAGACACTCCTCACCAGACAACACATTTCCACCTTTATCCTTTATCATCCTAACCTGCTGCACATCCTGCCCATCACGGTTTCTCTGTCTGGCCAATCTGTACAGATCCTTTTTCCCTTCCTTAGTGTCCAACTTCTCATACAGCTTGCTATATGCCTTCTCTTTAGCTTCTGCCACTGCTCTCTTTGCCTTACGACACATCTCCTTGTACCTCTGTCTACTTTCTTCATCTCGCTGAAAATCCCAATTCATTTTAGCCAACTGCTTTCCTCTCAAACTTTCCTGAACTTCCTCATTCCACCACCATGACTCCTTGTCTGTCTTCCTCTGTCCTGAGGTCACACCAAGTACCTTCCTAGCCACATCCCTCACTACATTTGAAGTCTCATCCCAGGTATCCAGAACACCACCACCATTACCCAGTACCTAACTCACCTCATCCCTGAATTTTACCCCTACTCCATTTCTCTTCCTGTCTACACCATGATAGAAGAGTTTGAAGCCAACACCAATACTCCTGGCCTTGCTCCCCTTCCACTTGGTCTCCTGTACACACAGTATATCTATCTTCCTCCTCTCCATCGCATAGGCTAGCTCTCTCCCTTTACCTGTCATAGAGCCCACATTCAACGTACCAACTCTAACCTCCACCTTCCTGCTCTGCCTCCTCTCCTTCAGCTTCAGAACCCTCTTCCCCCCTCTCCTCCTCCTCCTTGTCCCAACAGTAGTCCAATTTCTGCTAATGCCCTGTTGGACAACAGCACAAGGATCCCTCCAGTGGCAGTCGTTGTTAACCCGGGCCTCTACTGATCCGGTATGGAATTTCTATTTTTGATCCACATCATTTGATTGATCAAATGTAATATTAATATAGATTATCTATTTCATTTTAATGAGGAAGAGGAGCGGAGATATACAGCACTGGTTTTGGCTTTCAGACTAAGTAGTCTAAAACTTGCAAAAAATTAAGCCCTACTGTAACGGAATAACGAAACGGAGAGGGATCCTTGTGCAGAAGCACGATGCTTTTATTTTGAAAGATCGGTACAATGGTGATGCACGAGTTAGTAATGGATGAACGAGGGTTAGCTTGTGTAGCTATGTAGGAGTAGTCAATCTGGTCCGAGGTCGTAATTTGTTGGCAGAGTCCGCGAGGTACCTGACGGCGAGGCAGGATATGTGGTCTAGGGAACAGGCAGAGGTCGGTACACAGGAGAATCAACAGGCAGAGATAACACTCAGTACGCAACATCATTGGCAATACATCAAAATGAGGAAGTGAAGCGCAGGTGGGCGCAGGTGGATATGAATAGCTGGGAAGTGGGTGTGGCTAGGAGGAACAGGTGAGAATATTAGGCTATTAGGTGTTGTTTCTGATCAACATGCACCTGTTGTGGGGGCGCTATCCTCCTCTGGATCCTCTGGACACCACAAAATAAATAAGCAATGAAAGTCTATTCCTGGTCATAGTGTAGGGTTGATGATTGTGTCCAAAACCTGCTACAATAATGTCTGCCCAGGGTGACTGGGGAGGGGCCGCGATAGCTGAGATGAGGCGAGACTCAGCAACAGTTTGACACTAACAAATAGTACTAGAGAGAGAGAGAGACAGTCAGAGAGAGATTCAGAGAGACAGAGAGAATGAGCGGTATGACGCAAGCGCAGAAGAGGATTTAAATTACTAAACCAAACAAAGTCACAGTAACAAATAAAAGTACAAATGCTAATGATATAGAAACAGGTAAGATACCAACAAAGCAAATAATACGACTAGACACGGTAACATAATCAATCAATCAATCATCAGTTATTTATATAGCACCTTACACAACCAAAGTTTACCAAAGTGCTGTACACAATGGAATTAAAAATAAATTAGTATAGTCTTAACGATTTAGTCTGTGTGCAGTTGGTAATGATACCATTTGCGAATAATTAGATGTTGAAAACCATCCTAAATAAGTGTGTTATAAGTTTGGCTTTAAATATTGGCAAATCAGTGATGGAACGTAGAACAGTAGGCAAGGCATTCCACAATTTAGGACCTGCTACCGCCAAAGACCTATCACCCCACTGCTTACACCTAGACCGTGGTACCTCCAGTAGATATTGTCCACCTGAACGAAGTTCTCTGTCAGGCCGATGTAACTTTATAATGTCACATATGTAGGGAGGTGCAAGTCCATGGACTGCACAGAAAACAAACAACAGGATTTTAAACTGAATTCTAAATTTTACTGGGAGCCAGTGAAGAGAGTAAAGAACAGGAGTAATATGATCATGCTTACGAGTGTTGGTAAGAAACCGGGCAGCTGCATTCTGAACCAGTTGCAGGTGGTGGAGCAATGCTTGACTTAGTCCAATGTACAGTGCATTGCAATAATCCAGATGTGAACTAACGAAGGCATGGATTGCTTTTTCAAGGTCATTATTGTTCAGAAAAGGTTTTACTTTGGTATAGGGGTGACCTGCAATAGTCGCTGATTCGACTATAGTCGACTATACCCCCTAGTCGACTATGAACGTCATAGTTGAATGTACAATTCTAACTGCATGGGGGTGCCCAAAGATGCAGCTAAGAATTAGTTGTTACATTAAATGTCTTTGTTTTCATTATATATAGCCTTTTGTCAAATAAAATCATCCTAATTTCTGTTAATAAATATTTTTAAATGATGTTTGTTAACAATAGGCATCTTCCTTACTACACATTAATAAATCACACCCTGCTGTTGCACAATCCAAACGAGCGGAGCTGAACACGCTACAGAATACGCAGCATCTGCTGAGATTATAATGGCTACTAAAAAACTGCAGTATTTTGAAAAACATAAAGATGAATCAAACAAAGTAAAGTGCAAGTTATGTCATCAACGTCTTTCATTTCGCATGACAACAACCAGCATGGCATACCATTTAAAACGCGAATTTTTTTTTCGCGTTTTAAATGGTATGCCATGCTGGTTGTTGTCATTTCAGTTTGAAACGTTTGTCGTTTCAGTTGTGTCGTGTCGTCTCATCGCAGTGCGTCTCATCGCGTAGGCCTATAAACATTTGTTGTTGTTGTTTGCTTTTAAACCCCGTTACTTGAACCTTTCCTTGTATTTTTTTGCTGTTGTGTGGCATTTTTTAAATATTTTCAGGCAGGCATATTTTATTTTAAATATTTTTGACATTTTGCACAGTGCCTGTCTGACAGTTCGATATGCGCAATGCGCACTGACGGTTAATGTTCTCTAACGTTTTTAAAAAAAAAAAATAAATAAATAAATAAAAGCTGAATAAAGCCAACCTACCATGTTTATTCATTTATCTGAGTGTTTTAGGTTTTTACTTTGAAGAGGAAAAAAGTCCTGAATTAGACCGGGATCCCGTTTAAGGTGCTCTAAAAAAAATTATAAAAATAAACCCGATTCGACTATTAGTCGACTAAAGGGAAAAGCTGACGAATCAGATTTGACTATGAAAATCCTTAATTGAATACACCCCTACTTTGGTAAGGAGGCGCAGTTGAAAGAAACTTGCCCTCACAACAGAATTTATCTGAAGGTCAAATTTCAGACTTGAATCCAACTTTACCCCCAGATTTGTAACAAATTGACTGCAGTGGGGATGTAAAGCACCCAGACTAGGTGTGACTGCATCAAGCAGGTGCATTGCGCCAAATAGAATACATTCAGTCTTGCTCTCATTTAGACAGAGGAAATTCTGAGACAGCCAGAGTTTGATGTCGCTCATACACCTTTGGACGAACTCCATGGCAACTATAGAGTTTGGCCAAGTGGGTAAATAGATTTGTAAGTCATCTGCATACAAATGGAATGAAATATTGTGCTTTTGAATGAATGATCCTAATGGAAGCAAGTACAAACTAAACAGAACTGGGCCCAGGATGGACCCCTGTGGGACACCAGAGGTCAGAGAGGCTAATGAGGAGGAGAAATCATTAATCATCACAGAAAAGGTTCTATCAGTGAGATATGATCTGAACCACCATTGTACAGATCCTTGGAGGCCCACATGATGAGCCACACGTGCCAGGAGGATAGAGTGGTCCATGGTATCAAACGCTGCAGTAAGGTCCAACATTACTAATAGCACAGATTACTAATCTCTTTTTTGCATCAAGAGATAGGAGAATGTCATTTTGAACTTTCAGAAATGCAGATTCAGTGCTGTGTTCTGAAACCAGACTGAAATTTCTCAAAAATTAGATTATTCTCCAAAAATGGCTGCAACTGTTGGAGTACCACTCTTTCCAAAACCTTTGACAGAAACATTAGATGGGACACTGGTCTGAAATTTGACAGCACCGTTGGGTCCAGGTTGGGTTTTTTCAGAAGAGGCTTGACCACAGCATGCTTGAAGACAGTTGGAACAGATCCTGAACTGAGACAGCTGTTAATAAATGGAAGGATGCTTGGTCCCACCATGCTAAATACCTGTTTAAACACCCTAGATGGAATAATAGTGGACAACTGGTAGGTTGCATTCCTTGAACCACTTCAGACAGCAGGGATAGAGATACTGGCTCAAACATATCAAATGTTGCAGAGCTCACAGTAAAGGGACACATCAAAATCAACAGCTACAGTCCCAATGCTCTGTCTAACAGAGGCCACCTTGTCTATGAAATATTGTAAAAATTCATTGCAAGTAGCCTCTGATACACTTCTCAAAACATTGCTAGATGGACTTGTAACAGATTGGATTGTTCTAAATAACACTTGGGGACGATTACAGCTAGTTGAGATGACATTTGATAGGTATTGACATTTTGCCCCTTTAACAGCTTTTTGATAGTCATCAAGTTCTCAGGATTCCCAGTGAAACTTGTAGCTTGTCCTTTTTCCACCTTCGCTCGGCTTGTCTACAGCAACGTCCAAGGGCACGGGTTGAATCATTCAACCAGGGATCTGGCTTAGATTTGGTCATGACAAACCTAAATGGAGCAATCGTATCAAAGTTCTTGCTGTATGTAAAAATTTGTGTCCATGAAAGCAGCATCAAACTCTCTGGCCATGGTGGAGGTGATAGTGCGACGGTATGAGGCTGGAGTGAGGCTTTTGGTTTATAGATACAGGAGCAGTAAACTCAAACATAGTGGGAAGATGATCTGATATACAAATGTCACATATTTCTGTTATGGATACTGGAAGTCCATATAAAATAACGAGATCCAAAGTATGCCTGTTTTGATGAGTGGGCATATTTACAGACTGAGTCAAGTTAAAAGATGACAAAAGGTTCTGGAACTCATTGACCAGTTGATTAGATGGACAACAGACATGGCTCTTGGCTATGTGCTTCGGGTCGTTGTCCTGCTGAAAAATGAACCATCGACCCAGTCTGAGGTCAAGAGGAGCAGGTTTTCATCCAGGATGTCTCTGTACATTGCTGCATTCATCTTTCCCTCTATCCTGAATAGTCTGCCAGTTCCTGATGCTGAAAATCATCCCCATAGCATGATGCTGCCACCACCATGCTTGACTGTAGGGATGGTATTGGCCTCGTGATGAGCAGTGTCTGGTTTCCTCTAAACATGACGCCTGGCATTCACACCAAAGAGTTCAATCTTTGTCTCAGACCAGAGAATTTTGTTTCTCATGGTTTGAGAGTCCTTCAGGTGCCTTTTGTCAAATTCTAAATGGCCTGCCTTGTGCCTTTTACTAAGGAGTGGCTTTCGCCTGGCCACTCTGCCATACAGACCTGATTGGTGGATTGCTGCAGAGATGGTTGTGCTTTTGCAAGGTTCTCCTCTCTCCATAGAGGAACGCTGGAGCTCTGACAGAGTGACCATCGGGTTCTTTGTCACCTCCCTGACCAAGGCCCTTCTCCCCCGATCGCTCAATTTAGATGGCCGGCCAGCTCTAGAAAGAGTCCTGGTGGTTCCAAACTACTTCCTTTTAGGAATAACGGAGGCCACTGTGCTCCTTGGGACCTTCAAAGCAACAGAAATTTTTTTGCATTCTTCCCCAGATTTGTACCTCGAGACAATTTTGTCTCGGGGGTCTACAGACAATTCCTTTGACTTCATACTTGGTGTTTGTGCTCTGACATGCAGTAATCTGTGGGACTTTATATAGACAGGTGTGTACCTTTCCAAATCATGTCCAATCACCTGGATCTACCACAGGTGGACTCAATTTAAGCTGTAGAAACATCTTAAAGATGATCAGTGGAAACAGGATGCACCTGAGCTCAATTTTGAGCTTAATGGCGAAGGCTGTGAATACTTACGTAAATGTGATTTCTTAGTTTTTTTATTTTAATACATTTTCAGAACTCGCAAGAAAACTTTTTTCACATGGTCATAATGGGGTAATGGGGGACACAAAAATACATTATCCCAAAATATTTGCTAGAGAAGAAAACACGAGATGGATATACATCTATATACATACTAGAGATCAATACATGAAAAACGAGATAGCACACAGGCCAGATCAACAATAACTGACAAATGGAAACACAACAAGCTGGGGTATAAATACATAATATAAATACACAAAAAAAATATAGGCAAAACAAGGAATAAAAACAAACAGGTGAAACTAATAACATGGCGTGGAAACAAGGGAACAAACACTAGACACATGTAAAGTAAAACATTGGAAGAAAACATAGACAGGGGGCATTGCCATGGGAACTGTGAGGCCAAGGACTGGGATATTGTGACAGACACCTGGAGTAGATGTACCTCAGCAGAAAGAGAGGATAGATACACTATATTGCCAAAAGTATTTGCTCCACTTCCTTGACTCAAATATGAGCTTAAATGATATTCCATTCCTAATCCATAGAGTTAGTACACCCTTTGCAGCTAGAACAGCTTCAACTCCTCTGGGAAGGCTGTCCACAAGGTTCATGAGTGTGTTTATGGGGATTCTTTACCATTCTTCCAGAAGCGCATTTGTGAGGTCACATATTGATGTTGGACGAGAAGGCCTGGCTCTCTGTCTCCGCTATAATTCATCCCAAAGGTGTTCTATCGGGTTGAGGTCAGGACTCTGTGCAGGCCAGTCAAGTTCATCCACACCAGACTCTTCCATCCATGTCTTTATGGACCTTGCTTTGTGAACTAGTGCACAGTCATGTTGGAAGAGGAAGGGGCCAGCTCCAAACTGTTCCCACAAAGTTGGGAGAATGGAATTGTTCAAAATGTCTTGGTATGTCCTTTCACTGGAACTAAGGAGCCAAGCCCAGCTCCTGAAAAACAACCCCATACCATAATCCCCCCTCCACCAAACTTTACACTTGGCACAATGCAGTCAGACAAGTACCGTTATCCTGGCAACCACCAAACCCAGACTTGTCCATGGAGAAGCACAATTCGTCACTCCAGAGAACACACCTCAACCCTGCTCTAGAGTCCAGTGGCAGTGTGCTTTACACCACTGCATCCGATGCTTTGCATTGTACTTGGTGATGTATGGCTTTGATGCAACTGCTCGACCATGGAAACCCATTCCATGAAGCTCTCTGCACACTGTTCTTGAGCTAATCTGAAGGCCACATGAAGTTTGGATATCTGTAGTGATCAGTGTTGCGAATAACGGCGTTAAAAATAACGGCGTTAGGTAACGGCGTCATTTTGTCAGTAACGGGATAATAGAACTAATTACTTTTCCTGTCGTTACAACGCCGTTGACGTTACTGGTCATTAAAAGCGGTGCATTACTATATATTGATATACTAACAGTAATGCGAGCGGACCGCTGCCCAGTAGTGATGGGACATCTGAAGCTACGCTTCGAAGCGTGTACCGAGTAAAAAGGGGCGTGTCCGATGAAGCCCCGCTTCGGAGCTTGTGTTAGATTGAGCAAAATCACGTGATCAGCAACAAACGAGGCCTCGCAGTACATCGGCCACGTCATTGCTTCATTTTGCGTATCGTTTTTCAAAATAAAAGCGCTATGAACCCTGTTGCTTCATGTTGTAGAAGGTGGTTAAATTTAAAATCTGGAACGTTCTAAATTCTTTTTGTTTGATCAGGATGTACATCAGATTCACACATCAAAAACAGACTAAAAACCATTGGAAGAGGCAAACCTTATTTGTAATGTTAAAAACATTTTACATTTGGCAGACGCCCTTATCCAGAGCGACTTACATTTTATCTCATTTTTATATAAGTGAACAATTGAGGGTTAAGGGGCGCCTCAGTCATGGCCTCTGGTCTGGGAATCGAACCCACGACCCTCCGGTTACAAGACCAGTTCCATAACTACTTCCCTTCCCTAACCACCAGGCCATGACTACCAAACCAGATCTAGAACCCCCAAGAAGTAATTATTTAAAACACATTTTGTTTTTTTTTTAATCAGTTTCTAACTCAAAATATTCAGTCTGCCTCAACAACCACTCAATTCCCAATATAGTAAAGTACAACATATCTTCATTGTCAAATACGTTCATGACATACAAGAAAACCCAACACAACCACTAATGGTCAAGGATTAGATTGGCTACAAATCATTTTAATAATTAAAACATGACAATTAAGTATGATTTAATTGATTCTCCTGTTACTAAACATGAGTTTGATGGAAACTTTGTGACAATATTGCATTTACAAATTTTTGTTTTTTTTTAAATCAGTTTCTAACTCAAAATATTCAGTCTGCCTCAACAACCACTCAATTCCCAATATAGTAAAGTACAACATATCTTCATTGTCAAATACGTTCATGACATACAAGAAAACCCAACACAACCACTAATGGTCAAGGATTAGATTGGCTACAAATCATTTTAATAATTAAAACATGACAATTAAGTATGATTTAATTGATTCTCCTGTTACTAAACATGAGTTTGATGGAAACTTTGTGACAATATTGCATTTACAAATTTTTGAAAGTATGATCCAACTGAATGACGAGGCTGTTACAGTTTCACCAGCAGATGTCACTAGTGAGTGATGAATGAAGCCTCGAGTAATGAACCTTTTTGCAAAGCAAAGGGTTGGAAAGCTTCATTGCTTCAAGAGGCTTCATTTGCCCATCACTACTGCCCAGGCTAGTGAGGAGTAACAGATCTCGATAGGTCACAGTTCTCGGTGTAACACCTGTTTAACTTAACAAGTCAGTAAGCGATTGGCTAAGGCAGCGTTATGGTAGCCAATCAGATCCAGTGTTTTTACACGCGTGCCGCAGCACTCCAGTGACACGACACAAACGGAGAAGAGGCCGAAATGGCAAGTCAGGAGCAAGCCGAGGAAAAATTAGCATTATCAAGGTGGCGATATAAACATTAGTTAAGAAAATACCTGAAGTTCCCGAATGTCTACCAGACTGGGTATTTGATTTATTTAATTAAGAATACAGGTTTTATTGTTAAGTTGAGAGAATTTAATTTAATTTGTTAGATGTAAATGCACTTTATATAGTGTAACTGTTTACGTTTGCTTTTATTTTTTACAAAGATTTGGGATTTTAAAGGATTTTATCCTGCACTGGTCTGTGGATGTGCAATAAATATCAAACGTTAAATACCTTTCTGATCTACTCATATCAACTGACTGTGAAAACTGCTTTTTCAAAAAAATCCTTATTCATTGGCATATAACTTTTTTTTTACTGTAACGCAAATAGTTACTTTCCCTGGTAACGAGTTACTTTTATTATAGAGTAATTCAGTTACTTACTGTTACTTTTTTGAACAAGTAGTGAGTAACTATAACTAATTACTTTTTTAAAGTAACGTTTCCAACACTGGTAGTGATTGGCTCTGCAGAAAGTTGGTGACCTCTTCACATTATGTGCTTCAGCATCCGCTGACCCCGCTCCATCAGTTTACGTGGTCTACCACTTCATGGCTGAGTTGCTGTCGTTCCCAAACACTTCCATTTTCTCATAATACAGCTGGCAGTTGACTGTGGAATATTTAGGAGCAAGGAAACAACTGGATTTGTTGCACAGGTGGCATCGTATCACAGCTCCATGCTGGAATTCAATGAGCTCCTAAGAGCGACCCATTCTTTCACAAATGTTTGTAAAAAACATTCTGCATGCCTAGGTTGCCATGGAAGTGATTGGAACACCTAATTCCAATAATTTGGATCAGTGAGTGAATACTTTTGGCAATATGGGTTTTTAAGAAATATGAAACCAGCAGTGTATCTCAATTTTCAGGTAATTTCAAGTTCTGAACTGGTTGACTGAAAGCCCAATTGTATGTGTAACAGTGATACCTGGAGCAGATGTAGTGTGGGTTTGTCTGTCTCAGTGTGCTGAGATCTGGAGCGTTTATAATATTGGCTGGTTTACTATGAGATCTGGAGCAGTCATTATGTTGGCTGCTTTGTTTTGAGATCTGGAGCATTTATTGTGTTTGTTTGTCTGGGCTCTGGGTGTGCACATGACCTCTATTTGTCTACATCATAAAAACACTCTTTTCTCAGTGTCCTAACAGACACACACACACACACACACACACACACACACACACACACACACACTTCCCCCACTTTCATGTCTCTTTCTACCTTTTTTCCCAGTCTTCCTCTCTTCTCCTCTCTCACCTCTCCCTCCTGTCTCTGGTCGTCCTCCTGGCCATCTGTCATGTAATGGTTATGGGTTCTTTTGCTTTGCTCTGCTGATGACCACTGTCACCAGGAGGCTCCTATCACAACCCGATGAGCGATGCCACCTCCCCCTGTGTCTCACTGACACTGCCACATCCTTGGTCATCATAGCAGCTGTGATGGGGAAAGAAGGAAACAGAAAGGGAGATGTAGTCATGAACTATAATAGTTGAAAGGACAGGCGTTCCATGTACAACATAAAACAACTCAGCTCAGTCAAGGTGTTCACTTTTAGGGCTCGATAGAGTCAAAAGTCTAATTTATTTATATAGCGCTTTTTACAACACGTTGTCACAAAGCAGCTTTACAATCGTATGGGTCCAGATCCCTAATGAGCAAGCCAGAGGCGACAGTGGCAAGGAAAAACTCCCTATGATGGGAGTTAGGAAGAATAGGAAGAAACCTCGGGAGGACCAAGACTCAAAAGGGAACCCATCCTTCATTGGGCGGCCCGTTAGCACAAGTCTGTATTTGTGGACAAAAAGTGTCAAGTAGTCACAGTCCCTTCGGTGCAGATGGTGAGCCTAAGGTAGGAGCTAGCATCAGCATGTCCTCTTGTGGAAATGACACATCCAACCCCGGCATTAGTACATACACCGGCCATCTCCTAGGTGCTTGTAGGTGCTTGCATGCAATCATCTTACGTAGAAGCATACAAAAAGATAGACAATACAGGTTGAGTGTGTGGACATCAATTTAAACATCAATTACAATTGAATTAGACATCAATTTAAACGTACATAGCTCATGTGCCAGTGTTTAGCATGTAATCCGGCAGGCTAATCTATAGCAGCATAACTAAAGGGAGGGTTTCAAGGGTGACCACAGTCATGAGGGTCACTGAGACATTGCTTTCCAGTCAAGTCGTTGTCACAACTAGAGTGGTGCCATGACACAGCTGGATGACAGTATCAACATCTCAGATTACCAGAAATCTCAATGTCTGGGGGCCCCCGAGCCCCTACACCTTACACAAGGGGAATATTAGCTGAAGGCTTTATTAAATTGGTGAGTCTTAAGTCTAGATTTAAAGATTGGAACTGTGTCAGAATCTCGGATTGGAGCTGGAAGGCTATTCCATAATTGAGGGGCTTTAAAAGAGAAAGTTCTGCCTTCGGCTGTAGTCTTACAAATTTTTGGAACTAGGAGAAATCCAGCATTTTGGGACCGCAAAGGGCGAGATGGGTTGTAGTGAGCAATGAGTTCACTCAGATATTGTGGGGCAAGACCATTTAACGCCTTATAGGTTAACAGAATTTTAAATTCAATTCGATATTTAATCGGAAGCCAGTATAATGCCGCGAGAGTGGGACTAATATGATCGAATTTTCTAGCCTTTATTTAGTGCGGGTTTGGAGAAAGAGACACCCCTCTCCTACCAGAGACCCCTCCCCAGTGATGGTCGGGTCCTTTGAGTTCTGCTCGGCGGGGATGACTCCAAAACCCCCCGAGAAGGAGTTTGAGGGGGAAGAGTCGGAAGAGGACAGTCCACCACCGTCTGTGTACTCGGCACCTACCGAGTACTACGGCGAGGGTGAAGAAGAGGTCAGCCCTTCCCCTCGCTGTATTTGGCTCCTACGGAGTACTATGGGGAGGAAGCAAGCCCCCCGCCGTCCGAGTGCTCCAACCGTCCGGCTTATCGTGAGGATGAAGCGAGTCCTCCGCCGTCCGAATACACTGAGGAGGAGGAGGTGAGCCTGCCTGCCTTGGAGAGTTCTGGAGGAACTGTGAGGGAGAAAGGAGGGCGGAAGGAGAGCGGTCATCCCTCTCACTCCGAGGGGAGCGAGATGGACTCCCGGTGCTGCACCCCAGAGGAACCCATGGAATGGAGTCAGGGTGGTTCGGAGGAGGGGATGGAGACTGAGGAACCCTCACCCGCAGCCAGACCAGAGGAGTCTCCACCATGCGGTGGTGAAGTCCCTCTGTGGGGCGCGCGGAGACCAGAAAGCGAGCGTCGGTAGGCGTATCCGACCGCGCACACCCTGAGGGCGCGCGAAGAGACCGGTCGCATGCCTACCAAGAGGACTGCAGGGGCATCCGCCAGTCGTGCTGCTCCCAGTGGAGGGTTTGCGGCAGGAGCGCAAGAGAGACCGCCCACTGCAGCTCTTACAGGCGCGAAGCCTGGCTCAGTTTTCATGTTTTCTTGTTCCAGTGTTTGTATCTGTCCCCGTGTTGCTCCCGAATCCCCTATTCCCTTTTGTGCTTCTGTTCCTAAATGTTCCTGTTTGTGTTTTCGTGAATGTTCCATGTTTTGTGTCTAACGTGTTTTCCCCTGTCTTCCCAGGGAGGGTGTTCTAGGCTGTTCATGGCGGATTCCCCACCGAGGGCGGTCATCTCCCTGACACAGGACTGAAGGCTCCGGATCCGCCCATCGGCGTGTGTTTGGGGCATTCAGTTCTGTTGGCACCCCGGGATGGGTAGTGCCATTGGTGAGGGGCTCTGTCACGGTGCAGGCCCTGACCCCTCCCTCTGGGCGTGTGTTCATGTTGTCTACGTCCAGTCGTCTGCGTCTGTGTATCTTCGTGGTTGTGGTTGTGTCCGTGTATTAATCAGAATCACCTGTGGCTCGTCTCGTCATCACGCGGGGATTATGTGGTTTGTCTATTTAATGTGCGTTCGCGCAGTGTCCCGTGCTTGTCTTTGTTAGAGTCGTTCACGTTTGTGTTTATGTTCTACGTGTGCTGTAAGCGCTACTTCGTGCCATTAAAAGTGTTGTTTGTCTCTGAAGACCGGACTCGTGTCTCGTCCTTCCTCCAGCGCCACAGCGTCACACTATCACGGCCCTTAAAATGGACTTAATGCAACAAAACTGGACAGAGGTATATGCAAATCATGATCCAAACAAAGCATATCAGGCATTTTTGTCTACATTCATTATGTTATATGAAAAAAACTGTCCATTAAATATACTAACATAAAGGACTAAAAATGCAAACGAACCATGGATCACGAAGGAGATTGCTAAAGCATGTAGAAAGAAAAATTTACTATATAAGAAAATTTTTAAATTAAGAACAAAAGAAGTGGAGATTAAATATAACTAGATAGGCAAAGTTTGTGAACAAAGTTGGCTTGTAAAGCAGCTGAAACGCTGAATTTTGAATTTGACCTAATGTTAAAGGTTGTTTTAATGTTATCATCATTAAATTATGTTGCAGTTAAGGGGTAGTTTAGGTGTTTAGGGTAATTACTGCTGAGGGGTAATTGGCTGTGGGGTAGTTGACATTGAGAGGTTATTGACCTGTTGGGGTTATTGTTGTTGATGGCTATTAAGATTACTAGTTCCTGTTAAAAGCTTGTTTAGATGTGGAAATTTTGTTGAGGGGTATTTACCTGTGGTGGGGTAATTACTGTTGAGGGGCTATTGGCATTGGGGTAGTTAATGCAGATGTATTTGATATTGTTGAAGGCTATTAGTTTAATGGGGTTCTTGACGTTAAGAGGTAATTTAGCTGTTTGGGGCAATTACTGCTGAGGGGTAATTGGCTGTGGGGTAGTTGACATTGAGGGGTTATTGACCTGTTGGGGTTATTGTTGTTGATGGCTATTAAGATTACTGTGTAATTTATGTTAAAAGCTTGTTTAGATGTGGATTTTTTGTTGAGGGGGTATTTACCTGTGGTGGGGTAATTACTGTTATGGGGCAATTACTGTTGAGGGGTAATTGGTTGTGGGTTAGTTAAAATTGAGTGGTTGTTCAGTTATACCAGGAGTCGGCAACCTATGGCAGGCATAATCAATGGCACGCAACACGCTGGACCAGCATCAGCAAAAAAAATTAGTAATAAAAAATCTCAGACAGAGAGCACGATCCTCCCATCGAAATTGCTCCTCAACGCTCTGCTAAGTGGAGGTCTTTATACTTGGTGATCGATCGCGATATAAAATAATTGCAATATAATTGTGTCCATTTACACCCCCGCTTACATTCACTACCCCAACCCCACCCACCCCACTCCTTACATTTGCCACCCCCTCCGCTCAACAACTTACGTTCGCCACAACCCCCCCCCCCCCGCTCAACAACTTGCGTTCGCTCACTCACTACTTGGCACGGCACACTCATTGTTAAAATTGGCACTCCATGTCTCAAAGGTTGCCGACCCCTGAGTTATACAGTTAATACTGCTGCAGGGAGTGAGGGAGAGAAGAGGTTCCGTGCGTGTGTTGTGTGAGCCTGTGGGGATCTCCCTTACGGAATGTTCCGCAATTCATTCTCTATGGGAAATACAGAAGAAATAGGTGAAGATATCAACAAAACCTCTCATTCCGTCTTTGTTAGGGGAACTGAGGAAAAGGAAAGTTTGGATATTGTAAATAAATTCGAAAACAAAAAATCCACTGAATGGACTGAAATTGATGTCATTATACTATAGAATACTATATAATGCACAGTAAAACCAATTACACATATTTGCAACCAATCTTTTAAGACAGGTATTTTTCCCAATAAAATGAAAACAGCTAAAATCATTCCTATATATAAAAATGGAGACAGACACAAGCTCTCCAACTATAGGCATTTTTCTTTGCTCACTCGGTTCTCAAAGATTTTAGAAAACTATTTGTAGTCAGACTTGATAATTTTATGAATAAACACAGATTACTAAGTGATAATCAATACGGATTTAGAGCAAATAGGTTGACATTGATGGCAGTGATGCAACTGGTAGAGGAGTTTTCCACTGCAATAGATAATAGGGAGTATACTGTTGGGGTGTTTATAGACCTAAGGAAGGCTTTTAACACTATAGATCATGACTTAGTCATGAATAAACTGGAGAGATATGGGATTAGAGGATTAGCATATTCATGGCTCAAAAGTTACCTAGAAGATATACATTAATATGTACAAATAAACAATATTCAATCTGATCTATTCAAGATCACATGTGGGGTTCCGCAAGGATCAGAACTAGGACCAAAATTGTTTATATTGTACATAAATGACATCTGTAAAGTAGGCCTATTTGAATTCATGAACTGTGTCTTATTTGCAGTGTTGCGAATAACGGCGTTAGGTAACTGCGTCATTTTGTCAGTAACGGGATAATATAATTAATTACTTTTCCTGTCGTTACAACGCTGTTGACGTTACTGGTCATTAAAAGCGGTGCGTTACTATATATTGATATACTAACAGTAATGCGAGCGGACCGCTGCCCAGGCTAGTGAGGAGTAACAGATCTCGATAGGTCACAGTTCTCGGTGTAACACCTGTTTAACTTAACAAGTCAGTAAGCGATTGGCCAAGGCAGCGTTATGGTAGCCAATTAGACACTGTGTTTTTACACGCGTGCCAGTGACACAACACGGACACAAACGGAGAAGAGGCCGAAATGGCGAGTCAGGAGCAAGCCAAAGAAAAATTAGCATTTTCAAGGTGGCGATATAAACATTATTTAAGAAAGTACAAGTTCCTGAATGTCTACCAGATTGGGTATTTGATTTATTTAATAAGAATAGAGGTTTTATTGTTAAGTTTACTTCTGTTGGGAACAAACCAGTTGTCTCAGGTTGAGAGAATTTAATTTAATTTGATAGATGTAAATGCACTTTATATAGTGTAACTGTTTACTTTTGCTTCTTTTTTTTTTTTTTACAAAGATTTGGGATTTTAAAGGATTTTATCCTGCACCAGTCTGTGGATGTGCAATAAATATCAAAAGTTAAACACCTTTCTGATCTACTCATTTCAGCTGACTGTGAAAACTGCTTTTTCAAAAAAATCCTTATTCATTGGCATATAACTTTTTTTTTACTGTAACGCAAATAGTTACTTTCCCTGATAACGAGTTACTTTTATTATAGAGTAATTCAGTTACTAACTCAGTTACTTTTTTGAACAAGTAGTGAGTAACTATAACTAATTACTTTTTTAAAGTAATGTTCCCAACACTGTTTATTTGTGGATACCAATTTATATTGCTCTGGACAAAGTTTAGAACAACTTCTGAATAGAGTGGAATGGGAATTAAAAGAGTTGGTTTGATATGATAAAGACCTATTCCCAGCTATTGCAGGGCCCTTACCTAATATGATTAAAACTCGTGCTGTTGCGTTGTAAACCAGCTGGAGTTTGTTTATTGATTTACCAGAACATCCAGCTAGAAGACTGTTGCAATAATCTAGACGAGAGGATATGAATGCATGGATTAGTTTTTCCGCATCACTAGTATTTAATATGTTTCTAATTTTAGCAATGTTGCGTAAGTGAAAGAACGCTACCCTAGTTATATTATTAATGTGTGTATCGAACGAGAGATCTGGATCTATTGTGACGCCTAAGTTCTTTACATCTGCACTGGGGGTTATAGTAAAAGAATGTAAATTCAATGCTACATTACGTATCTTGTCTCTCGCTGCCCTAGACCCAACTATTATTAGCTCTGTTTTATCCGGATTTAGTGCTAGAAAGTTACACGCCATCCAATGTTTTATCTCTTCTACACACTTCTCGATTTTACTGTTTACACCTAAATCAGGGTTTTGCCGATAAATACAGTTGGGTGTCGTCTGCGTAGGAGTGGAAACTGATGTCATGCTTATGCATAATCTCGCCTAAGGGTAACATGTAAAGTGTAAATAGAAGTGGTCCTAGGACTGTCCCTTGTGGGACACCATATTTAACCTGCACAGATTTAGAGGTTTTATTATTAACACTTACACATTGGAAGCGGTCGGTCAAATAAGATCTAAACCAGGAGAGTGCAACTCCTTTAATACCTACCGTGTTTTCTAATCGATCCAGCAAAATGTTGTGGTCTACAGTATCAAAATTTGCACTAAGATCTAACAGTGTAAGGAACGAGACGAGCCCATTATCAGACGATATTAGTAAATCATTCACTACCCTGATTAAAGCTGTTTCAGTGCTGTGGTTCAGTCTAAATCATTATGAACTTTTCATGGATACTATTTGATTGGAGATAATGGTTTAACTGATTGGAAACTGCTTTTTCTAGAATTTTAAAGATAAATGGGAGATTAGAAATTGGTCTGTAGTTGGCTAGAATCTGTGGATCGAGATTATGTTTTTTAATCAAGGGTCTAATTAAAGCGCATTTTAATTGTTTGGGCACATATCCTAGGTTAAGGGAAGAATTAATGAAAACTAAAAAGTTGGATCACATTAGTCCTGTACTATCGTCATTACACTGGCTGCCAATTAGGTTCCGTATTAACTATAAAATACTTGTATTAACATATAAAACACTGCATGGCTTAGGTGCAGAGTATCTTAGTGAATTTATTGAACATTACAACCCTGCACGTTCACTTCGCTTGCAGGATGCAGGGTTATTAACTGTTCCTAGGATCAAAAAGATCACAGCAGGAGGAAGAGCCTTTTCATTTAAAGCTCCACACCTGTGGAATAATCTTCCTGCCTCTATTCGGGACTCAGACATGGTCTCAATGTTTAAAACTCGACTAAAGACTTATCTGTTTACTTTGACCTTTGAATAATCTGTTACATATGTGGTATGGCTGAAAGTCCATAATGTTGTTGCTGCTCAGACCCTCCAGAAAGTCGCGATGTTGCGATTTGCAACTTCAAGCAAACCCCGTGAATTCAGGGCGGTGTTGCAACTTCAGCCAATCACCGCAACTTTCCCGCAAATTTGACCAATCACTGATGTCATCTTGATGTGACATCGACAAACTCCCGTCTTACTTCCGTATATACGTTCAAGAGGAGCAGACTGAAAGCAGCATGAGCGACGAAAATAACGGCAAAAAGATCGTGAAAAGCAGTATCCCGGTACACTACATGAAAGCGGGGATAAACTGTTTTTTTTTTCTTCAGTGTTTTATTGTTTCACAACGATGGGTTCATACATGTATTTCCAACAAGTTTAACATTTCTAGCACCAGCCCATCCACTCCAAGTGATTTTTCATTGTCTTTTAAGAGAGGGAATGTCCATTTCTGCCACCGAGCTGTTGCACTTCGAGGGATCATTTCAAGAAAGTGAGAGGGATCATTGTGCATTCTCTGTCCCAACACCTGTGTTTCAGGGGGCGGGGCATACAAAATCTTGAGAGGGATCATTCCTGCCCAAACTATTTCATACCACATAGAGTAAGAGAAATAAAATCATTGCTTGAAGTATTAAAACCAGGGGTTTTATAAGAAGCATAATACCCATAAATAAATAAATCAGGGTTGCCAACTCACGCATTGAGCGTGAGACACACACATTTGACCGTCTTCACACGCTCACATGCCACACATCCGATTTCTCACACCGAAAAAAAAATCTAGTTTATTTATCTCTGATCCATAATACTAACTCACTCTGGCGCCAACCACTGGCGATCGATCTCGATATAATACTTAATTTGTGTCCATTTTACAGGCCACCCGGTAACAACTTACGTTCGCAAACCCCGCCCCCGTCAACAATTATTGTTCGCCACCACCTCCAGGTTCAAATCTCACTCCAAGCGATCTTGAAAAGTTGGCAACCCTGAATAAATAGGTAAATAGATAATTTAAATGGACTACTAAATAGAGGAAACCATACAACATTTACTCCCTATTGCAATAGGGATAGTGGATTAGATCCACTTGGGCTAAGGCAGAAGAATGCTGGTTTGGTGTGGCATTGTCGCTGTGGAAAGAGTTGGTTCGTGCTGGTTTGCTGACTGGATTGGCTACCGAAGGGCGACGGAAGAATAAGTGTAACTGAATCAACTGGTAGGTTGTGGGTTTTATCACTAGTAGCTGATGGTTCTTGACCGCGTGGAAGCATGGTCTGTTAGTAATTAGTAACATTGTCTGGCTTGCAGTTGGAGCACTTCGGTTGCGGGACTTTGCTGTGTTGGCGTCGGCAGCGGCGTGCTCTCTTGGGTGGGAGCGCGTCGCTTGGTGCTTGCGGGCCATTGTTTTCTCCCCTTTTAAATTAAAACTATTTTATTTGTTTTATAATTGCGAGAAAGTAGACAGTTAGTGTAGTGCTGAGTCACCTGTTGTTTGTTTAATTGCTCTCTATGTTGGGATCTGGATGCTTGGATGTGATCGGCTAACATTATACTAATATATCACGGGTTGCTTACTACGAGGTTGTTTATTGGTTTTTTGTTATTTTTGTTATTTTGTGGCCAAGGAGTGGACCACTCGGGTGTTCTAGCTTGTCTTTTATCCCCTTTTTGAGTGTCATATTTTGATGTGCGGGGTTGCTGTGGGCAGCCCCGTCGACAGGGGGGGACAACCGGGTCTGTTGTCCCGGGCCCTAGGGCCAGGGGGGCCCATCAAAGAGCCCAGCAATTTATTTTTTATTTAAAGTCTATAATTTTTAAATAATCTTGAAATCTTTCATTAATATAAAATTATGTACTCATAATAAGCTCAATGGCTCAAATATATATGTTTTTTACCTATCTGCATATTTTCCATTAAGTGCATACACCCCCGCCTCCCACTGGAAAATGGTTTGATCCAGCACCGACTGTAGCCGGCCGGTATCCGCCCAACAGCGAGAAATACAGTGGTGGATAGTTAAAGTAAATACTGAAATCTGGAGCGCAGAAAAGAAAGGAAAAACATTTACCTGACGAATTTTAAAGTTGCATTGTGTTCCATGTTTGAAAAGTGCTGGAATTTAGGGTAAAGTACTTGAAAATGCTTGAAATTGTAACTACTTCGTTTCACAACAAATAGCTGTCTGACTGAACAGTTCTCGTGAAGACAAGATTGGGCGTTTTGAAAATAAACAACTATTAAATAATGTGATAAAAAGCGAATTATTTTGAATCATTTCGAATATATGTATAAATATTTACCTTAATTAAGTTTAACGTACTGGAAAATATTGAAATGGACCTTGAAAATGACGTACAAGTGCTTGAATTCCACCTTATAAAGGTGTATGAACCCTGCAAACATGACTTTGTCCATCGCGCTGAAGCGCGGCGCGCGCGAAGTTACAAAATTCGAGAGGTGCACGACCTCGCGAACCGACAGCGCGCGAGGCCCTCGCGCACGGGCGGAGCCACTGCGATTACGTCAATTTCGCGTAGGGGGGGGGGCACATGAATCTTTCTTGTCCCGGGCCCCAGCGAGACTGTCAAAGGGCCTGCTTCCCTGCAACAGCTCAAGGAGCTAGTTCTGATTGAAGAGTTAAAAAATTGTTTGCCAGATAGTGTTGTGATGTATTTGAATGAGCATAAAGTTAGTACGTTGTCGAATGCTGCCATCTGTGCTGATGAGTTTGTGTTAACTCATAGAACTGTCTTTACGACACCTGTTCTCTGCAGTGAGTCTACTTCTCACTCACTCCGCTCAAGGACTTCGGTGAGTCCTGTAGCTACCGAAGCACCTGCCTCTCCGGACTCGCGTGAATGTTTCTATTGCCATGTGCAAGGACACATTATAGCGAACTGTCCAGCTCTTAAGAAGAAAAATGCACGTTCAGCTAAAAAGGTACATTGCACAAATATTAAAGTCCCTTCTTCCAGTGCTGACTCTGTATTTGAGCCTTTTTTATTTGATGGTACAGTTTCACTATGTGAGTCTGATCCAGCACGCAAAACCATCACAGGTCTGCATGATACTGGTGCTGCAGTGTCCCTTCTGTTGGATACAGTATTGCCCTTGTCAGAGGACACATACAGTGGCCAAGATGTCTTAGTTCAAGGCATTGAATTAGGAGTTCGTAGGCTTCCTTTACACAACATTTACCTCCACATGGATGGTATCGCTGGCATGATACGTGTAGCTGTTAGTCCTGCCTTACCGGTGAGTAGGGCTGGGTATCGAATCAAATTCCAAGAATCGATCCGATTCCGATTCTGAAGATTAAGAATCGATTTATTTCGATTTAATCCGATTTAATCGATTCGATCCGATTCGATCCAATTCGGGGTTTAGTGTTATTAAAAATGTATTTATTTGAGCTGTTTCCTGATTATGTACAGAAGCAACATGTTAAAACTAGTATTATATCAATATTAATCAGCAAAAAGTTACTGGTAGTTGGTAGTTATTGATGGCTGGAAGACTGGTGAAAAGGGTAATCATAAATCTACCTTCAAGAAAGGTAATCCAGGACAATAAACAGAGGACATCTTTGAGGTGTCTATATCTGCAACAGTGGACTCCTACTGGGACACTAACCAGTGCATTATTATTATGATTGAAATAATTAAGAAGTCACCCAAAAGCTGTTGCTACCAAATGCATTTTTATTTTAAAAGTGCTCACACTTAATAAACTGAAAGTATAAAATGTAAACGTGTATTTTTCTTTAAAGTGAGATTATAAGAACAGAACTCTCACGTTACGGTCCCCGACCCCTCCCTGTTGGGCGTGTGTTAACGTTGTCTGCGTGTACTCGTCTGCGTCTGTGTATCTCCGTGGGTGCGGGTGCGTCTTGTGATAATCCTCACCTGTGGCTCGTCTCGTCATCACGTGGGGTTTGTGTGGTTTGTCTACTTAATGTGCGTTCGCGCAGCGTCCTGTGCTCTTTGTTTGAGTCACACATGTTCTATGTAAATGTGTTTTATGTGCAGTAAATGTAATAAACGTAACGATTTGGAAAGTGCAAAGGATTCTGTCTCGTCCATCGCCTTGCGCCCAACGTTACAAGAACATTTTAAACTTTTTAAAACTGTAAAAACACTGGGTAAACTGTCAGTGACATGGACTAACTGTAAATAGTCACTGACACTGGATAAACTGTCCTTCTGTTTTTAGATTGCCGATTTGACTGTCGTTACCGTCACTGTCCGACGCCATGTTGTTTTACAGTTAGCTAGACCGAGCACGCCTGCGTGAATTCAGTGACTAGGCGGGGGTAAAAGTTCACTAAAAAAATCGATCTTTGGACGTACGAATCGATAATCAGATCATCATACGCGAATCGATTCTGAATCGGAAAATCGATTTTTTCAACACAGGCCTACCGGTGAGTGGTGTTTCGTTCATTCTCGGGAATGATATCGCAGGTAGCAGTATATTTCCTTTGCCCATAGTGGTTGATTGCCCTTCAGAGAGCATATCTAGATCCATGGCAAGTGATTCTCCTGCAGTTTATCCTGCTTGTGTTTTGACTCGTGCCCAGGCACGGCTCTAGGCCGTAACAGGGGTGTGAAGGGGTGGAATATGGATGACACAGTGATTCAAGAAAATGTAAAGTATTGGTGTATTTACAAATGTTCACAAACAGAATATATTTACAGGACAAAGTGCACACAGGTACAAACATCAGAAGTGACCCAGGCCAAAACAATTAACAAAAACCATACTAGAAAGAAACAGACATAACTATACTAACAGGGTTAAACAAAAGACAACACTACTCTGACTCCCTATATACAAACAGATACAAACCCACAACCCAAACAAAATGGCAGCCACTTCCTACTCACCGTGTGCACACACAAACCACCAATATACATATATCTATATACATAACTCTATACAGTTATATCAAAAGAGCACGAAAATCCAAATCACAAGGTCATACACAGTATATCAATATCTCAAAGTTCACAATCTCTAACAAGGTCAGCAAGGCTGAATCGCAAACAGGGATCCTCTCATTTCCTCCTTATATACTAGGAAGCCGAGGGCGGAGACTTCGGGGGATTCCTGGAGTGGAACATGGACTGGACTCCCTGTAACTTCTCCCGAACACAAAAAGACAAGGTCATAACAATATTCGAAATTCAAAATTATTCGCTTTTAATCACATTATTTAATGGTTGTTTATTTTCAAAACGCCCAATCTTAACGTCTTCACGTTCTCTCATGTTTCGTCCTGGAATTACAAGAGGCTCGTATTTGTTAACGTAATACAAGAGAACTGTTCAGTCAGATAGATATTTGTTGTGAAACGAAGTAGTTACAATTTCAAGCATTTTTAAGTACTTTAGCCTAAATTTCAGCACTTTTCAAACCTTAAAATTCATCAGGTAAATGTTTTTCCTTTCTTTTCTGCGTTCCAGATTTCTGTATTTACTTTAACTATCCACCACTGTATTTCCCGCTGTTGGGCGGGTACCAGCCGGCTACGGTCGCTGGATCAAACCATTTTTCAGTGGGAGGCGGGGGTGTATGCACTTAATGGAAAATATGCAGATATTTTAACGGCGATATAGGGCGCAAAGCAATAAAAATATCATTCAATATTTTGCAAAGGTTTTTGTTTATATTTTTAAAATGTAAGTAAAATTGTAATTCTTAATAATTTTTCCAGAAGTAACTGTAACTGAATTACATATAACCGGCCTTCAACCAGTGAGCCCCACAGGTGTGAGGACGAGGAGCTACGGCTCCTTTCTCGTCCCTCGTGTATGTGTGTGTGTGCAGGCTACCTCTCCAAGGTGTGGCTACTTCACCTCCTGGACCTACCTCCTCCCAGAGCTGACCCCTGCCTTCTGCTAGGGGTCACCCCAGCCTCCTGGGGAGCCAACCCCTCCCGGGGCCTCTCATCGCAAGGTGGACTCCTCCACCCAACCCAGGGGGGAGCAGCCCCAAGGGCCTCCTGGTCACCCCAGGCAGGAGGGAGGATCTCCATCATCAGCAGGAGCTTCTCAGACCGGAGCCCCATGGTCCCCAAACACCCGGGGGCCCCAGCCCTCTAGGGAGGGGATCTTTATGACCGGGCTCCGGTCACCCCACAACATAAGGGGGCTCCTGCCAGGTGGAGACCCCCACAAGGTCCAGGAACACCACGACACCGCCAGGGGGAAGCACCTGCACAGAAAACACACACACACACCCAACCACACACCAACATACAACACAAACGCGCCCCACCGACGCCCTCCGACGGACCACAGCCGGTCCCCCCCCCCAAACACACATTTAAGGGGAGGAGCATGCGTGGAATTACACGCAACATGTCACATGCACGCGAGGACAAAACACACATGCAAATACTAAACAAACAGAACGGTGTACAAACAACGAACGGACAAGACCCACACATGCGCGCTCGGTTCAAACGCCGCTCGTGTTCGCAGTCGCTCCCCACATGAAACACAAGACAAAACGGGGAGCGAGGCGACAGTGAGGAGCGGCATCCGCGTCACACACAAAACATTAAACACTCAACACCACGAGCACACACACTGACCCAGACGCCCGTTTACATGTACACACTTTACACTCACACAACAAGAAGAGTTTTCCCAGGGAAAACGCCCTTGTCCTCGCCGTGCCACACACAACACAATCGCACGGCGAAACTCTTCAGACAGACAACGGACATGAAGAGCCTTCCCAGGGCAGACTGCCCAGTCCTTGCCGTGCTACACACACACACACACACACAACACGGCGGAGCTCTCCACACAAAACACCACGCAGACGAACACTTACCACGAGACATGACCGCAAACGAAGGAGAAAGAAAAAGAGACTCGGCGGCTTCCGAAGGGTGGCTGGTCATTCTGTGACGGGCAGGGAGTGCGAAATAAAAAGGAAGCGATCACGCCAAGTCTCAGGGAAAAAGGATGGTTTAATGAAGAATGCGCAAACCAAAAACCCGTGAGTAGATCCGAATCAAGCATATAATGACCAGCGGTCAACTGGTACAAATACAAGACATATATAGGCAAACAAACGACCCTCAGGTGAGATGGATCACGGGCTCCGCCCACCTGAGGGACGCACACAACGCAACAAAACAACAACAACAGCCGCTGTGGACGGAGGCAACCGGTAGAGGGCCGCCTCACCGTGACAATTCAGAAATTGTTTGAAACTAAAGCGACTACATATGAACTTAGAGGAACAGGTATGAGGACAAGGAGCTACAACTCCTCTTATAAAAATAAGAGTAAGAACTAATGCAAAAAGTAGATGTATATCTGTCAAAGGTGTAAACTTGTGGAACAGTTGTGACAAGGACATAAGAATGTGCAGTTCATTTGTCAAATTTTAAAACATGCTTAAAAATAAGGTAATAGATACTTATAATAAAGGTAAATAATTGTATATATGTATAACTTGATATTGATTTTTAATAGTAATGTATGATTGTTCTGTAGATAAGTAAAGTGTATTATTAATAACATAATTGGAAATATATATATATATATTTGATCTAAAACGGTAGTCAATATAAGCTAATGCTTCAAACTATACCTTTTTCGGTTATTGTAATTACCATTATAACCATTATTATTTAATAAATATTATTATTTTACTTTATTTTTCTTTCTTTTTTATGTAAATGCATTTGGGTACATGTGTTTATATATATGTATATGTACATGTTTCTCTAAAAACTGAAATAAACTCTAAACTAAAAAAAAAAGAGGATAAGTTGTATTCACATTGTTTCAGATATTTAAGTTCTAATTGCAAATTTATGCAAGTTCTGAAAAATGTTTCAAGAAAAAATATAATTGTATCTGTACCGAAGTGCTGAATAACACTACTACTACTGATCCTGCTAGAGCTGGATTGGCCCTACACACCACTATAGAATATTTGCAGCAAGAACTGAACTTGTGGTGTCCCATAAGGCCAATGCAGCGTCTTGTGAGCTAATTGAAGAGACACATAGTGGCAGGGAAGCTTTCATTAATGTGTTTGAGACCTTTTATTAGACTTTTGCCTTGTAACATTGTAAAAGATTTTCAAATGGCACAAATGTAAAAACATTAACAGGTTCTGAAAACTTTTGTAGAACTATATTGAAACAAGTGTATTTAGTGACCTAAAAGATTTACTATGCTATTGCAGGCATTGTCTTTCACACTATTACAGACAGATCATTAACCTGATGATGGAGTCCAGCTTCAGTGCCTTTTTGTCGAGTGCTGGGTGTCTGTTGTTCAGCTGCCTGCTGGGGTCACACCTGCACAGCCGTTCCCACAGTGACGTGCACCAAGCAGACACCTGGAGCAGGAAGTGGCCTTTCACCTTCACTGAGCAGGAAATGACCTTTCACCTTCACTGAGCAGGAAATGACCTTTCACCTTCACTGCGCAGCACGGCCAGGTGGACCTGGTCCATAGCTGCATGTGTCTAGACAAATATGGAATCGCAATTTCCAGAGTAGGAAAAAGCGAATTCAAACAAATCTCTTCAACTCTTCTTTTTTATTAAAAATAATCAGCCACAATGCAAATGCAAATATTATTTATTCATTCATGCATAATAACTGAAACATCCTGAAATGACACTTTATCCTAAAACATCAAAGAAACCCATGGATTGATTGTCTTCATTAGTTCATTTTAATGGTGTTGATGATTCACTGTAGTGCAAATCATTTTTCAAAATATATATGAAAACTCAGTGTTCTTAGTAAATTAATTAATTATTGTGAGTCTCTAGTTTGGCTCATAACTGGCTGTTTGTGGGTGGGGCCAAATCCACAATTACCTTGCCCAGGTTGCTGCCACTGTACATGTAGTCAACTGCCCTGTAAATGGACTCCAGCCCCATAAAACGACCTCCACTGTCTTGGTCCCCCACATCCACCTCACACACCAGTTTCCCCACAGCCAGCAGCTGCAGCATACTCTGCAAAGACTCACTGTAGTGTGACAAGAAGTGAGGCAGGAAAAATCCACGCACACTGGCTGATTTCTGAAGCAGTTTGGCTGGTAGAGTGGCCCCTCTCACAGACTGTAGGCCACTGGCACTCTGATAGCCGGAGATGAAACCAATCACCAGCAGTCTACCCTTAGTGGCCAGACTATTCACTGCCAGGTCGAACATGCTACCTCCTACTGACTCATAAATCACATCCACCCCATTAGGGTACTCCTCGCGTAATACGCTAGCCAGGTTTTCAGTCTTGTAGTTGATTGGTCGATCACAGCCAATGGTCCTCAGAAATCTCGCCTTCTCATTTGAGGAGCAGGTCCCCAACACATGGCAGCCGGCCATTTTGGCAAACTGCACAGCAAACTGACCGGTTCCCCCAGCTGCAGCCGTTACCAACACAGTTTCCCCACAGACGAGCTCCCCGAGGTGCCGCAGGGCGATGTGGGCGGTCGCTCCACTCACCATCAGTGCCAACAGTTCTGGCTGAGCCGCCGGCACCCGGACGGCTGTTTTGCTGGGAACTACAACATACTCAGCGAAGGCGCCATTGCTGACGTAAGCCACAGAATCGCCAACAGTGTACCGAGCACTGGCACTCAGACCCAAGCCAACAACCGTCCCAACACCCTCAAACCCTACATCAAAGGGTGGGGTCACGGAGGGGTCATAGCGTGCTGCTGAGTAGTTGATATCAGATGCATTTATGCCCACATATCTAAAAATAAAAAGACAAACATGAGTTACATTAGGAAGCATGTGCAATTATAACCTTTATATGAATTGTTCTGAACTATATCAAATCTCCACACATTTTAATTCACATCATTAGTTTGCCGCAAGGTGCATAATATAACAATTATAAAATACAGTATTAACCCTACATGAGAAATAGTAGTAATGTCTACTTTATTTCTATTTCATGAAAGTACAAACTTCAATGTTAAAACACTAGATACTAATATGTTGACAGATAAGATTAAAAATACATTAAAATTTTTTTTCTAAATCAGTTTTCTCCAGATATACTAATGCTGATGCTGTGTGTTCTCTAAAACAAAGACATCTAATAATCAGACATTTTGTTCAGTTACACATCAAACTTTTGAGACAAAATTGATTTTACAATATAATATTCATAATATTAAATGTATTTGGCGAGAAGGTTGTTATAAAAGGTGATGGAGATCTAAATGATTATTCTGATATAATGTGGCTTTGTTATCCTTGTGACTGAAATTCACCAGCAGAGCAAGTGTGTTAACATGGAGGCCCTTATCAAAGCGACAGTGCTGCAGATTTTCACTGCAAACAAGCAGAAAAGCTCCTGATTTTGAAGATGCTCTCGGTCTTCACAAACGTTAAGCGCTGTTGCTTGGTTCAGATGCAAACCTGAAGCCATGCCGTCATTTCACAGAGAAGGTTCACCATCCCCAGGGAAAATGATGGCAACATTATAATATTCCAGTAAACTAGTAAACCAGTAATACACAAACAGGTTTCTTTTTCTTGTTTACACACTAAGGCTTTACCAAACTTACAGTTAATCTCAATAGTATAAAGGAGCTCTACATCATCAAATGATTGTCTATATACAATTTGTAATAATTGGTTAGATTACTATCAGACATATACAATTACAATATACAATGAAAGTATAACAGATCTACGGTATATAAACATTTAAAGGGTTTTACCAATAGGAAAATTAGTCTGCTAATGGACACCTTCACATGTTGTCCTATCCCATGCCAGACTGGTACAATTACTAAGTTGTTAGAAATTAATTAAATCTCTGTTTGACTAGTTTAGAATGCCACACCATACAAATCAGGTCACCTTTTTGTCCGGGGTCTAAATATATGAAGCTAACACATGGTTGGATAGACATGTGTAGATCTTGCCTTTTCGGAGGAAATGTGCTGTCCCAAAAACGCAGCTATAATATATGTTAATAGTCTAAATTCCTTCGAGGGTTGAAAGAGCACAGCAAGCTTTGAGCTGCTTAGCTGCGACCATAAAGTCCTTTGGCAACGGGGCTGAACTTTACAGGCGCCGCGTCGTACCAACTTACCGATTTCTAATAAGCAAGTCGCGGTCGCCGGGTGTCGGGACAGGGACGGTGTTTAAGGAAACCGCATCTCTAAAATTGTGGCTTATTTTCGTTACAACCAGCTTTTTCATAGAACTCGGTATTGACGACCCTTTAAAGTCCATAAAGTGCGTGGAGTACGACATATCAATAATACAGCGCTTCGGTATCAGACGAGTCCCGGGAGGAGCGCGACGCTGAAAGCCCCGCAGCACCGAGCCGCACATCGCGCCCAACACTGATCCAAACCACCGTGAACACTTTTGGCCTGTTAGCCCCATTGTGACTGCCGCCATTCGCCCAGTGTTAAAAGCAAATGTCAGTGGAAACGTGCTCGGTCCTGCCAGTTTAACCCGCCCGACTAATAAACCGGAGCTCAAACGGAACAGCCCGACCTGTGTTGATGTACGGCGGCGCGGTTCCTCCTCTTCCTGTCAACTTGGTGGTTTCCATTCTGGTAAGGAGTAACCAATCAATCCTGAGATTCAAACCCGATCTCGCTTTAGCGTAGTGGTGTTGCAATAACGCCGCTGAAAAGATGAGAATAAACGGACCGAGACCGAGACCGTGTCCGTTACCGGCGACTCTCCTAAACGCTGCTGCGCTTCATGAGGCTCCAGATAAACGAGCCTCCTCACTGCACCAGGGACGTTTAGCGCCACTACACGTAAATCAGATTATAAAATGCTTTAACTTATTAAACATCCTCAAATGGACTTTATTCAAATGTAGCATATTTACCAAACAGGTCATGGGAATAACCTACATGAGTGTTTCTAGAGTTCTGCTGCTGAAATATTAACCCATGTTTGTTGACAAGAAAATATAGTAACCGAAAATAGATGTCCGTGTGTTTATGTAGGACCTTCTGTGACCATGATGTAGGAAACAGAAGAATGAGAAGCTTGACAGGAGGTTTAGGAGAGAGTGAGGAGGAGAGACTGAGGAGGAGTGAGGGAGAGAGGGAGGAGTGAGAGGAGAACCGCTCCGTCTGAAGCGCGTCCACACCGCCGCTCCATCAGGAGTTTCACCAGGAATTAGCCCGTCTCCACATCGGAGGGTGGATGTATGCGTCTCGTTTCTTTCTCATATGCGGTGGTATCACGCGTGGTCCTCCGTCTTCACGCCCTCACATGTGGACGGTTCCTCAGCGGCAGCGTGAGAGGAGCCGAGCGGGAGAGGAGCGACGTGTCGGCGGGTGTGAGGCGCTGCTGACGGCCTGACCTCCACCACACCGCCCGTGTACTTCTACCACACTGCTCTCTCACTTTTAGAGTTTTTTTTAAGAGGACACGTAACTACAAAACAGTAAAAGTTATTTTTCAGTTTTGGAATAACTTATTTTATAATGTTGATTTTCAAGTCGTAGCACAATAACGTGGAGATTATAATCTTTTCTCGATGCTAAAAGGCAGTGAGTGAACCCGCTTCCACCAGAAGATGACCAGTCGGCCTCTGATGAGTTGGCGAAATTCATTTTTAATTTTCTCTCTTCATATTTTCCTTCATATTTTCTGGATTGTTTAGGATTTGTAGGTACGCACGTGTTAATAATTCGTCGCGGTGGTCAAGTTTGGATGACCGATAAACCCAAGAAATAAGGTCGATCAGCGAGAAAAGAACAGTGCTCGTCCATAAACTTCAGTTTCAGGATATTTATTTCTTTATTCGGTTGACAGTTGATGTCATTCCTGCATGAGAAGAGCGGCGGGGAGGGTGAGTGACCATGCCGAGGAGAAAGCAGCAAGAACCGAGGCGATCTGCAGGTAAGATCTGCGGCTTCAGCGCGATGTTTCACCACCACTTCTAACTTGTTTTGGGACAATATAAGCTTTACATCTTTATTTCCCGTGTCGTATTCAAGTAAGCAGCAGAAAACTTGCGTGAGCAGTTGAGCAAAGTGGACCATGAGAGTTGCACTGTGTCACTATGACCCAGACGAACAGTTCAGACACACACACACTTCTCACCGTCCAGTTTGGGTTGTAGGACGCTGGTGTGTGTGAACCTCATATGGCAAAACTCCTCCATATTTGCCGAACTCCTCTTTAACGTTAAACGTGAGGCCCAAGCGAAGTGAGACTGAGAAAGACTGAATTATTTACGTGGAAAGACGGGACGAAATGGAGCCAGTGTGAACTGCTTCTCTTTTTCTTGTTTTATTAGAGGATTGCCATTCTTGATTTGATACGAGATTGATCGCCTGTCACGTGGCGGCCTTTGATCTATTCATCCGTAATAAACATTAATAAATCTCTGTTCGGATACGGTCATGCACCTGACAGCTTCAGCCACTCAAAGGACAATTCTCTGCCCCCATAAAAGAAAATCTTCAGTAAAAGGAATACTCACCTCGAGTGTGTGTGTGTGTGTGTGTGTGTGTGTGTGTGTGTGTGTGTGTGTGTGTGTGTGTGTAAGAGAGAAACCGTGAGATTGCCCTAATAGGCTTTAGCAGTAGTGTGAAGGATAATAACCCTCTAACCTCCAACTACGCTTTAACACACAGACTGTTTCCTCTGCTTTTTCAGGTCCATTCACATTTGGTCATCTATATTCCAACTTAAGAAACCATGCTCGGTCTGTCTGGGTCTGTAACACACTTGATTACAGACACTACTGTCAGCCCAATCACACTTTATTACAGACACTACTGTCAGCCCAATCACACTTGATTACAGACACTACCGTCAGCCCAATCACACTTGATTACAGACACTACCGTCAGCCCAATCACACTTGATTACAGACACTACCGTCAGCCCAATCACACTTGATTACAGACACTACTGACAGCCCAATCACACTTGATTACAGACACTACTGTCAGCCCAATCACACTTGATTACAGACACTACTGTCAGCCCAATCACACTTGATTACAGACTCTACCGTTGGCACAATCACATTTGATTTGTATTCTAGACTTGGACACTTTCATCCTCGTCTAACAAATGTAAACATGCATGTGCACCGATTTCTACCTCTGCTGAATGAACTTAGGAACTAACAATCAGACCAGGGCCGGAGTGGGACACTTTTTCAGCCCGGGAGTTTCATGCCCAAATCCGGCCCAAAATTATTTTTCCCTCCCAATCGGCCCAAACTAGAGACTGACATGAGCCGGCCCATCGGGAATCCTCCCGAATCTCCCGATTAGCCACTCTGGCTCTGAATCAGACTGAACAAAATACATTTACACCTATAAATATATTTATAGAGATGTTGCAGTGGGATTTGGATACAGGACAAACATGTTTTGACCAATCACTGATGGTCCAGCGAGGGGGTGGGTGGGGCTTATTACACAACAATCCCTGCAAGATAACGGCCAGACTGATGAGTGAAAGTGGCGGGTTACTGTGTAAGTCCACATGTTCATATTGATCCAACTGCACATTGTCAGAAGGTGGCAGGTGAGACAGCTCACTTACAAACAGTCTCTCTCGTAGTGAAAACACAGCACAAAATTCACTTACTGCAAGAATTGTTAGTCTGCAAAATGAGGGTAATTCTTAATGCACTAATTTCAATGTAAACATTTTTACAATTGCTTTTCTTTTGTATGCACAATGTAAAGCATAAATCATTTTAAATAATTCAATTTTGTACCCATGAGAATAAAAAAATAATTAACATTTTCAGATTGAATTTTTATTTGTTGTTTATTTCTCTTATAGTTATACTCTGATTATTATTAGTTGTAGCAGCATTGTCGTGGTTTTATATGTTTACACATCTAGATTGGTGATTTTTATCTATGCTAAAGGGAGTCAGGGAGGTTAGGAACTACTGTGTGTGTGTGTGTGTGTGTGTGTGTGTGTGTGTGTGTGTGTGTGTGTGTGTGTGTGTGTGTGTGGTCGGATTGGGCAGGTGCGGGCGGTCATATTAGGCTTCTCTTTATTTAATGTGGATCCCCCAGTTTCCCTGTTTTCTGTAGATGATTATTGTGGGATGGTTGTGGAGACATAAAGAAACACATTTCTTCATTAGATGCACTTAATTATCTTTTAGGTTCATGGACTTGTGACAGACCTTAACAATTAATGTTGACAAATTGAGTGCATTTGTACCCTGACAGGTGCTTGATGTAATCAGGTTCATATCACCCCACCTTTATCTTCAGCCCATGTAGTCTGTAGTGACAAATGAACTTTACTAGCTGCCTAATGATGTAACTGAGACAGTTTCTGACCTCACCATGTCCTCTGTGTGCAGTGGGAATAGCAGAAGGGTTCCTCATGGTCGGCTACTCACGCAAATAAAACACTTTTCCTTCCACACATTTCCATTTTTTGCTTAAGTATTCTTCAGTAAGATTTCCTAAGCACATTTTGTGTATATCATCTTTGTTTTGTAGTATTGCACTTAGTATAGAATTTGACTGCAAAATATTTTCTTTTTATATGGAAGCAGAATCAGAAATAAATGTTTAATTTTAATTTATAATTGAATTCTTATATGTGTGAAATAAATGAATAAATGTTGGATGTCATGGAGGAGTTGACTCCTGATTCCAGCTGGGATCTTGGTGATCTTTCAGTATAGTGTGGGTGTTAGTGCATGGCTTTGCTAGGCGTTGATAACAGTACTCATATCTTTGTTTGACCCCAGCTGCTGAAATCTCATATAGTTGTCTGTTAAGTGCTTTTGTACTGTTAGTGGTGTGCATGCCTTTTAATTCACACATTTTACCTACAGAAAAGCAAAGCCAAAGTTTGATTTCCTGTATTTACCTTGATTAACTCAGTCTGAATCCGACCCCACTGCACTCTGCCTGGTTGACTACAACAGTAAATAGCATGTGTGAAGGGGCTGGTGGATGTGAGCCTGCACTCATGCTCTTGAGACTCTTCTCTCTGGTCCTCACTCTTCTTTTGAAGTGCTCTGTTCTTTAAGAGGATACAGACTCTCCCACTGCTCCTGCAGCTGTTGGGCACCAGTGCATTTGTGCAAGATTATTGTGCTCATTAATCATATAATTGAATACTGTATATGTGTGAGTATGTGTGCTGTATGTGTGATATTAAATATAATTTTCTCCTAAAATAATACAGCATGTATTCTTTATACTCTCTAACCTGACAAAATCTTTTGTTTCGTGTGTGTGTGTGTGTGTGTGTGTGTGTGTGTGTGTGTACAAAACACACACAGTAGACAAAATATCTTAAGAATTATATCTCTGAAGTAGCTAAATCACAGTTACAAAAACATAGTGACATTATTGTGTCAGCTAGCGTTATGTGACAATCATCACTATATGCAGGGTGCATGTATTCAGTGTGTGTATTGTGTGTGTAGTCTGTGTAGTAAGTGTGTGCATTCAATGTGTGTAGTTAGTATGTGTTGTCAGTGTGTATTTGTAGAGTGCAGATAGTTGAAAAATGAATTGCAGGTCTATCGGTTACACAAACTATAGAATTTATTTGAGGGAAAGAGTGTTGAATCATCACAGATAGCAAACATGGCAGCACAGCCACGGTGGACAGTGTTGACAGACGAGTGTAGATGGACACACACAGATAAATGCCAAAGAACCGTAGCCTCAGAAATGAGACCCAATCTAATTAACATTCTCTTTGATCAACTCTCAACAAAAGGTCTATGTTCGGAGATTCACAATGCTGGAATTATATTGAGTTGCTAATTAGAAATAATTTGTTTGGAAGGCTAATGAACATGTTTGCAAAATGGTATAAGAATAAGAAAAGTCTTTGGGGGTTTTATTTTACTCACACCCTGTGAACTTTTCATGATGATTTTTTTCTGAAATGAAAATATATGAAAATTAACCATATATGAAAATATATTTAAAATTACTAAAAATGTATCAAATAAGTAAATAAATGAATGACAATAGATGTTATTTAATGATTTGGTAAGATTTTATGTTGAGCGCTAAATAATGTTCATAAAATAATTACCACTTTAACAAGATTCAGAGCTGCTGCAGATACACTGACTGATGAGCAGTCTTCCCTTCGAACAAGGGAAGAAAAAAGAAAGTGTTCACTGTTTCTAAACTATAGAAGGTAACAAGGAAGAAAACACATAATATGACATGAATGTGCAGTATTGAATTAATGGTTTAGGTTGCTTTGGTAACATTAGTCATGGCTGCTTAATGCTAAAGTTCATGGTTAATGTTGAGTGGCGCCATAAATAATGTTAGTTAAGGAAACTTCAGAATAAGGTGTTACTGGTGATTCTTGTCATGATGTGTTTTTCCTCACTTGTGGATTAACAGAGTGTAGTCCACACTTTATGAGATAGTTCTCTAGATTTAACAATTTAGGAGAGAGTTCTCCAGATTTCTCTAGCAGCATGCTGCTTTTTGCTTTTATTTTAGAGCAGAGGTTCAGTCTTTTTCATACAGCTAAAACATAAATTATGCAGTATTTTGTCTATTAATGTAGTTTGTTCATTGTGTGCTGTAGAGGAAGATGTAACTTAATAACTTATAACATTCCATCAAGGGGGAACAGAAGGGTCCTTACAACAAATAGACTCTCACAAGACAGTTTTAGTTAGGCACAAGTTCTTTGTGTCCATTCTCTCTCTCTCTCTCTCTCTCTCTCTCTCTCTCTCTCTCTCTCTCTCTCTCTCTCTCTCTCTCTCTTGCTTGGTGTGTGTGTGTGTGTGTGTGTGTGTGTGTGTGTGTGTGTGGAGGGGGGTTAGTGTGAAGTTAGTCTTGATCATTCTCCATCCACTGTACCAAAGTGCTCTGATTCTGCCTCATTACGAAACAGGCCTGTAGAGCTGAGGAGGGAGAGAGAGGTGTGGTGTGTGGGGGTAGGTGGAGGGAGAGAGAGGTGTGGTGTGGGGGTAGGTGGAGGGAGAGAGAGGTGTGGTGTGTGGGGTAGGTGGAGGGAGAGAGAGGTGTGGTGTGTGGTAGGTGGAGGGAGAGAGGTGTGGGGGGGTAGGTGGAGGGAGAGAGGTGTGGTGTGGGGGTAGGTGGAGGGGGAGAGAGGTGGTGTGTGGGGTAGGTGGAGGGAGAGAGGTGTGGTGTGGGGTAGGTGGAGGTGGTGTGTGGGGTAGGTGGAGGGAGAGAGGTGTGGTGTGTGGGGTAGGTGGAGGGAGAGAGGTGTGGTGTGGGGGTAGGTGGAGGGAGAGAGGTGTGGTGTGGGGGTAGGTGGAGGGAGAGAGGTGTGGTGTGGGGGTAGGTGGAGGGAGAGAGAGGTGTGGTGTGGGGGTAGGTGGAGGGAGAGAGAGGTGTGGTGTGGGGGTAGGTGGAGGGAGAGAGGTGGTGTGGGGGTAGGTGGAGGGAGAGAGAGGTGTGGTGTGTGGTGTGTGGGGTAGGTGGAGGGAGAGAGGTGTGGTGTGGGGTAGGTGGAGGGAGAGAGAGGTGTGGTGTGTGGGGTAGGTGGAGGGAGAGAGAGGTGTGGTGTGGGGGTAGGTGGAGGGAGAGAGGTGTGGTGTGGGGGTAGGTGGAGGGAGAGAGGTGTGGTGTGGGGTAGGTGGAGGGAGAGAGAGGTGTGGTGTGGGGGTAGGTGGAGGGAGAGAGGTGTGGTGTGTGGGGGTAGGTGGAGGGAGAGAGGTGTGGTGTGTGGGGGTAGGTGGAGGGAGAGAGGTGTGGTGTGTGGGGTAGGTGGAGGGGGAGAGGTGTGGTGTGTGGGGTAGGTTGAGGGAGAGAGAGGTGTGGTGTGGGGGTAGGTGGAGGGAGAGAGGTGTGGTGTGGGGTAGGTGGAGGGAGAGAGAGGTGTGGTGTGGGGGTAGGTGGAGGGAGAGAGGTGTGGTGTGTGGGGTAGGTTGAGGGAGAGAGAGGTGTGGTGTGGGGGTAGGTGGAGGGAGAGAGGTGTGGTGTGTGGGGTAGGTGGAGGGAGAGAGAGGTGTGGTGTGTGGGGTAGGTGGAGGGAGAGAGAGGTGTGGTGTGGGGGTAGGTGGACGGAGAGAGGTGTGGTGTGTGGAGATGGGGGTAGGTGGAGGGAGAGAGGTGTAGTGTGGGGGTAGGTGGAGGGAGAGAGGTGTGGTGTGTGGGGTAGGTGGAGGGAGAGAGAGGTGTGGTGTGTGGTGTGGGGGTAGGTGGAGGGAGAGAGGTGTGGTGTGGGGGTAGGTGGAGGGAGAGAGGTGTGGTGTGGGGGTAGGTGGAGGTGGTGTGTGGGGTAGGTGGAGGGAGAGAGAGGTGTGGTGTGTGGGGGTAGGTGGAGGGAGAGAGGTGTGGTGTGGGGGTAGGTGGAGGGAGAGAGGTGTGGTGTGGGGGTAGGTGGAGGTGGTGTGTGGGGTAGGTGGAGGGAGAGAGAGGTGTGGTGTGTGGGGTAGGTGGAGGGAGAGAGAGGTGGTGTGTGGAGATGGGGGTAGGTGGAGGGAGGTGGTTTGCAGGAAGGGTATTAAAGTTGACAGATGAACAGGACGACGGACAGATTCTCCCGTAGCAGCTGTGACTGTAGCCATTACGCTGACAGGTGTCAATTAAGAATTACTGCTCAGTGCAGTGGTGCCGCCCCCCCGCCTGTCTGCCCTCCCCAGCTGTCCCTGTAAAAGAAACACCACATTACCCTTGTCCCTTTGTTAGTCTCCAAAACGTGTATGTATGCATGCTTGTGTGTGTGTGTGTGTGTGTGTGTGTGTGTGTGTGTGTGTGTGTGTGTGTGTGTGTGTGTGTATATACACCCATGCTGGTGTTCAGTATATGTGCATATGTCTCTGGAGTTTTGGTCATTTTTGTTCAGGTTCTTGTGAACTGATGGATGCTGTATTTTAACTACATTATTACAAGAGCTGGACAGTGTGTAAAAAGGGGGGTGTGGATAGTGTGTGTATAGTGTCTGGATAATGTATGGACAGGGGTATGTATAGTGTGTGTGTATAATGTGTGTATAGTGTGTGGATAGTGTTGTGTAGGAGCTCAGGGTGTGAGGACGGTGGGTTGTACATGTGGTATTAGCTGGAAGGTGAAGGTATATTTATAAGCAAGATGCAGGATTGCATTTCCTGTTTTTCAGCTGTGAGAAAGAAGCGTGTGTGTGTGTGTGTGTGTGTGTGTGTGTGTGTGTGTGGTTGTATGTGTGTGTGTGTGGTTGTATGTGTGTGTGTGTGGTGTGTGACTGCTTTTCATCTCTCAGGAGCTCCTCGTCTCCTCAGGTGTGTGTGTGTGTGTGTGTGTGTGTGCTCTGAGGCAGTGGGGGACATCACGCAGCCAGTGGCCGTAAATGAGAGGAAAAATGAGCATTTGGCACAGGCAGCGGGGCAGAGCGCTGCGTTAACTGCCACATGTGTGTGTGTGTGTGTGTGTGTGTGTGTGTGTGCGTGCGTGCGTGTGTACGTGCGTGTGTGCGTGTGTGTGCGCGTGCGTGTGTGTGTGTGTGTGTGTGTGTGCGTGTGTGTGTGCGTGTGCGCGTGCGTGTGTGCGCGTGCGTGCGTGCGTGTGTGTGTGTGTGCGTGCGTGCGTGCGTGCGTGCGTGCGTGTGTGTGTGTGTGTGTGTGGGGCCTCCTGCCTCAGCCTCCGTGATAGGATGCAGCAGTAAGAAGGGGAGAGAAGTTGCTTATTGGTGTATGTGTCTGTTTGTGTATATGTCATGATGTTGTGTGACAGATGCGCGCGTGTGTGTGTGTGTGTGTGTGTGAGAGAGAGAGAGAGAGAGAGAGGCAGTGACAACACTCCTGTTGCTATCCCAGTGAGCTCTAGTGAAGGTGGTCCCTTGTGGAATTTCTAGACCAGTGGCCACACACACACACACACACACACACACACATACACACAATACCTGTGCTCTGTTTTTGCGTTTGGATAATTCTATAATGTATTCAGTGCAGCTCTTCTAGTGAATTTATAGAGTAGGCTTCAATCTGGGAAGCTAATTACAGTGCTAACCTTCATTTAAGCTTAGAAGGGCCACATCCCAATTACCTTAGAAGGAGAAAGCACATTGTTGCTAGTAACTACAGGTACTGTGCTCGTGATGTCATTGTGGTCTTTTCTGTCATCACATGTGCTGTTGATGTATGTAGCTTGGGGCTTTATTTGCCTAAAGATGTGATGGGCTGCCTGGATTGTGTGGGCTCAGCTTCAGGTTCAAATATATGATCTTCATGATCTTATATGATCTTTCTTTCCATCCTCAAAGAACCATTTTCTTCACTTTTTGTTCTTTTTACTTGCTAATCCTAACCCCTAACTCCTAAACCCTAAACCTTAACCCTAAACACTAACCCTAACACTATCACTAACCTTAACCTTTTCTTTTCCAGCAATCTCTAGCCATAATTTATAAAATAATACATGCAAATCACTTTGCACACATATACATATGGCTAAAATATATGGACACCTGTCCTAATGATTGAGTTCAGGTGTTTTAGACACATCCTTTTCTAGCAGGTGTAGAGCCACAGAGAAACACTGACAGTAGGAAAGGTTCAGACTGAACTTCACGTTGTCTTAGGACTCCTCCTTTGCCAGAAGTCTGATCATTAGATTTCTGTCCTGTTAGATTTGCTCTAGTCGGCTATAAGTGCTTTTATTTTGACATGCAAGTAGCTAGGAGTAACAATAGTTCAGCCACAAAGCCGTAGACCACACCAACTCATTGAGCGGTGCCAGCATGTTGCAACACTCACTACAGAGTTCCAAACCACCTCTGGGACCAACATAAGAGTGTCATGAAATGGATGTCATGTGTGGATAAGGCTAGCCTAGTCTGCACCATGCTAATCATCAGCTGGTGTGGTGTGCCAGTGTGCTGCCACTGGACTCTGGAGCAGTGGAAATGTTTTCTCTGGGGTGATGAATCATACTTTGCTGGCAGTCTGATGGAGGGTTTGGCAGATGCCAGGACAATACTCAATCTTAGAATGCATAGTGCCAACAGTGAGGATTGGTGGAGGCATAATGGAGCAGGCTGTTGTTCAGGGACTGGGCTAGACCCGCAGGTCTGAATGTAATGGAGGGTAATGTAAATGTTACAACATGCAAAGACATTTTGGACTAACTAACTTTGTGCCACTGTGCACAGAGCAATGTCCATAAAGACATGTCCATAAAGACATGTCCATAAAGACATGTCCATAATCACATGTCCATAAAGACATGTCCATAATGACATGTCCATAATGACATGTCCATAATGACATGGTTTGACAAGCTCTGCACTTGGTGCCATTGAGCACCTTTGATATTGATTGGAGCGCTGAGTGAGGCCGGACTGCTACAGAATAAATGGGAGGCAACTCCATATTACATTTTCACCAGTATTTTCTTTTTACTGTCTTTGCCATATGTATGAACAAGAGAAAACTAAGTCAGAAACTAAACTCCACCCCTTAGTTCCAAGCCCTGCCCTTCTCACCATTAGACTTTCATCAAAGGTCCTGCCCTCAATATGTGTGTATGTTTGTTTGTATGTAGAAGTGTGTACTATATAAGTTCTTGAAACAACCTGTTCAAGCAGGTTGTCGGCAATCTAGATCAACATCTCACAGTTTCTCTTAGACTTCTCATAGAAATAATGTTTAACAGAAAATAAAGAAACTGCATTGTCATTCCAACATAGTGTGTTTAGAGCTGATGGCCTCATATTGTGGTGGTAAATAGGAGTACATTGTACTTCAATACACTGTGGTGGTAAATAGGAGTATACTGTACTCCAGTACGCTGTGGTGGTAAATAGGAGTATACTGTACTCCAATACGCTGTGGTGGTAAATAGGAGTATACTGTACACCAGTATGATGTGGTGGTAAATGAGAGTATACTGTATTCCAATACACTGTGGTGGTAAATAGGAGTACATTGTACTTCAATACGCTGTGGTGGTAAATAGGAGTATACTGTACTCCAGTACGCTGTGGTGGTAAATAGGAGTATACTGTACTCCAATACGCTGTGGTGGTAAATAGGAGTATACTGTACACCAGTACGATGTGGTGGTAAATGAGAGTATACTGTATTCCAATACACTGTGGTGGTAAATAGGAGTACACTGTACTCCAGTACGCTGTGGAGGTAAATGGGAGTATACTGTACTCCAGTATGCTGTGGTGGTAAATGGGAGTATACTGTACTCCAATATGCTGTGGTGGTAAATGGGAGTATACTGTACTCCAGTACGATGTGGTGGTAAATGGGAGTATACTGTATTCCAATACACTGGGGTGGTAAATAGGAGTACACTGTACTCCAGTACACTGTGGTGGTAAATGGGAGTATACTGCACTCCAGTATGCTGTGGTGGTAAATGGGAGTATACTGTACTCCAATATGCTGTGGTGGTAAATGGGAGTATACTGTACTCCAATATGCTGTGGTGGTAAATGGGAGTATACTGTACTTCAGTATGCTGTGGTGGTAAATGGGAGTATACTGTACTCCAATATACTGTGGTGGTAAATGGGAGTATACTGTACTCCAATATGCTGTGGTGGTAAATAGGAGTATACTGTACTTCAGTACACTGTGGTGGTAAATGGGAGTATACTGTACTCCAGTATGCAGTTTGTTTGCTGTTGTCTGCAGGAGCAGCACTGTGTGCTAAGGCAGTGCTTCTTGTTCTTCAGAGTTTGAAATGTCTGCCTTTCTGCTCCAGCTGATGGGGTCACTGCAGGGTCACTGTACTGTCATGACCTCTTTGAGTGGAGTAGTACCCTGGTTTTGTTTGATCCACTTGTTTCTCTTTCTCAGTAGTTACACATCTTGGTGTGGTGTTATTGTAGTGAGTGAACAAGAGAGAGAGAGAGAGAGAAAGAGAAAGAGAGAGAGAGAGAATGCGTTTGTGGAGTGTGAGAACAAGTGAGAACAACAGACGGAGGATTTCCTAAAAGTTGCATTAGCTACGAATGTAACTCAAATGTTTGACCTTCTGCTTCCTAATCCAGAGAACATTAGCATGGTAGTGAGACATTGAGACAATAAATTAAAGTACAGTAGAACCCCGGAACTCCAGTTATATGCCACTAGTTGGCGTTAGTTGGTGCTTCTCGACACTCCATCCAGAACGAATTAGCGTCGAGTTCCGGGGTTCTACTGTATTTTCATTTCGAGTATGAAATCTAACACTGCCTCCTGACCACTCCCACATTAAAGAAGGCCATGAATTTAGCATGGCAGACTAGTGTGGCAAGTTACTATCCTAGTGTTCTACTATGTAGTTTTATTTAATGAAGTTTGTGAAATGTGGGATTTTTCTTTGAAAATCTGTGAAATTTGTTGTTTTTGATAAACTTGTTCTATGAAATTAACCAAATTTTTGGAGCCCTAATTGTAACTGTGACACATCTGTTCTCTTAAGGATAAATCTTTAAATGGGATACTGCAGAGAGTGACTGTAACCCAAGGTTTTAAGTTATAGAGTGACTCCAAAGCAAGGCTTTGAGGTAGAGAGTGACTCTTAACACAAGGCTTGGAGGTAGAGAGTGAGCCAGCTCCAGCCAGCAGCAGTGTGAGTGTTGTGGTTATGTCCCAGGCTTTGAGTGAGGTGGGGTAAAGGGAAGGAACTTGAAGCCTTGTATTAAAAGGCTACATTCTCGGTCCAGGCCAGAAGTGAGCCAGAGAAAGACAGCAAGAGGGAGAGAGAGAGAAGAAGAGAGAGAGGGAGGGAGTGAAGGAGGGAGGGTGGGAGGAAAACTTGATTTCCTTTTCCAGCAGAGCCATACATCACAGGGCCTCCCAGCTGCACTGTCACCGGCTGACAGAATGACACGTGTCATTTATCAAAGTGGCAGCCGGGGGCCTTGGGAAACACGTAGCACAAAGCCTACGAGAGTTCTATCCACCTACCCAACACCACCTCCCCAACACCATCTCCGCAACACCACCTCCCCAACACCACCTCCCCAACACCACCTCCCCAACACCACCTCCCCAACTCCACCTCCCCAACACCACCGCAACACCACCTCCCCAACACCACCTCCCCAACACCACCGCAACACCACCTCCCCAACACCACCTCCGCAACACCACCTCCCCAACACCACCTCCCCAACACCACCTCCCCAACTCCACCTCCCCAACACCACCCCGACTCCACCTCCCCAACACCACCCCAACTCCACCTCCCCAACACCATATCCCCAACACCATATCCCCAACACCACATCCCCAACACCACATCCCCAACACCACATCCCCAACACCACCCCAACACCACCTCCCCAACACCACCTCCCCAACACCACCTCCCCAACTCCACCTCCCCAACACCACATCCCCAACACCACCCCAACACCACCTCCCCAACACCACCTCCCCAACACCACCTCCCCAACTCCACCTCCCCAACTCCACATCCCCAAGCATGCAGCTCTCTCCCTACACAACCTCTGCCAAAAAAGAGGCCCTGATATGTGTTCTGTCCTCTAGCATGGCCCGCTTACACACACACACACACACACACACACACACACACACACACACACACACACACACACACACACACACACACACACACACACACACACACACACACACACAACCTGTCTTGGGCTTCTCTCTGTCTGCTGCACTGATTTTCTGGTAGCGTTGTTCTTGTCTAAGGTAAACAGCGTGCCAGTTAAGAATCTTTTGAAGTTTATTATTGGTGTGTGTGTGTGTGTGTGTGTGTGTGTGTGTGTGTGTGTGTGTGTGTGTGTGTGTGTGTGTGTGTGTGTGTGTGTGTGTGTGTGCTTGTATGGGTTTGTCTCCCATGTTTGGAGCCCATGTTTTAAAATAATCTCCATGTCCCTGCATAATGAGATACCAGCAATAGCTGCCATCAGAAACATTCAGTTGCTTCAAGGGTTAGTGTGGGACTCATGATGCCACAGCCTGACCTACTAACGCCACCGTTAACGCTGCTCCGCTAAGAGAATGCTTGCATCAGAAATCCCATAAAAACACACACACTATGAAAAATGGATCCTGCTGTGTACAAAAAATGCTATGACACCAAACAGAGCAGATATAAAGGTCTATAGAACAGATCATCCGATTCATTCACCTGATTCATTCACTTGATTCACACACTAATTCTCTTTTAATAACATTTGTTTCCATTATGTTTTCTTTGCTATGAACATTTTCATCCAGGACAGTGTTGTCCATGCAATTTAGTTCTGAAAAAGGTATGTATTTCTTTGTCAACAACACATTATTCTGTTTATTCATTTGTATAAATTCACTTAAGCATTGAAAACACTAACAAAGAAAAACTTCTTTATAACGTAGAATGTGAATAATAATAATAATAATAATAATAATAATAATAATAATAATAATAATAATAATAGTATACCTGTAATCAATTTAAGAAACGATTCCATGCACAGAATGTTTGATGGCATTTGACTCATTATCTTAAACACTGGGAGACACTGTTGTTTCTTTTCCTTCTCTCCCTAGAAAGCCCCTGTTTATTATTACTGGAGGTATTTTTGTGTTTGTGGCAGAATGATGACCTCCGGTGGGTTCTTTTCTGCATCCCCTCTCTCTCTTTCTCTCTCTCTCTCTCTCTCTCTCTCTGCGATTCAGGAAAACATTTACACCCATTTTGCAGTTTAATTTTGTAATCAGCAAAACAAAAAATAAACTATGTACTAAGAACTTAAGTACTATGTAACACAATCTCTAATAATGATATCTCTCTATTCCTGTTTGGCCCTCTTACCCTCACTCCGTCCTCTTATATATATATATATATATATATATATATATATATATATATATATATATATATATATATATATATATATATATATATATATATAATATGTGTGTGTGAAACTGTGTTTGTTGTGTCTTTAATATGAATTTGGTTTGCAGGTGTGTCGGTATGCCCTTTGACCTGGCACTCCTGTGTGTCGGTATGCCCTTTGACCTGGAACTCCTGTCTTTGGGATGATGTGTTCTCACCTACCCACTGTCATGGTTCACACACACAAATAGATGATGACAGTGTGACTTAAATATCACATCTTAGTACTTTACTACTACATGTTAGTGTAGGGTTTTACTACTACATGTTAGTATATGGCTTTACTACTACATGTTAGTATATGGCTTTACTACTACATGTTAGTGTAGGGTTTTACTACTACATGTTAGTATATGGCTTTACTACTACATGTTAGTGTAGGGTTTTACTACTACATGTTAGTATATGGCTTTACTACTACATGTTAAGATATATGGCTTTACTACTACATGTTAGTGTAGGGTTTTACTACTACATGTTAGTATATGGCTTTACTACTACATGTTAGTGTAGGGTTTTACTACTACATGTTAGTATATGGCTTTACTACTACGTGTTAGTGTAGGGTTTTACTACTACATGTTAGTGTAGGGTTTTACTACTACATGTTAGTATATGGCTTTACTACTACATGTTAAGATATATGGCTTTACTACTACATGTTAGTGTAGGGTTTTACTACTACATGTTAGTATATGGCTTTACTACTACATGTTAGTGTAGGGTTTTACTACTACATGTTAGTGTAGGGTTTTACTACTACATGTTAGTATATGGCTTTACTACTACATGTTAAGATATATGGCTTTACTACTACATGTTAGTGTAGGGTTTTACTACTACATGTTAGTATATGGCTTTACTACTACATGTTAGTGTAGGGTTTTACTACTACATGTTAGTATATGGCTTTACTACTACATGTTAGTGTAGGGTTTTACTACTACATGTTAGTGTAGGGTTTTACTACTACATGTTAGTATATGGCTTTACTACTACATGTTAGTGTAGGGTTTTACTACTACATGTTAGTGTAGGGTTTTACTACTACATGTTAGTATATGGCTTTACTACTACATGTTAAGATATATGGCTTTACTACTACATGTTAGTGTAGGGTTTTACTACTACATGTTAGTATATGGCTTTACTACTACATGTTAGTGTAGGGTTTTACTACTACATGTTAGTATATGGCTTTACTACTACATGTTAGTGTAGGGTTTTACTACTACATGTTAGTATATGGCTTTACTACTACATGTTAGTGTAGGGTTTTACTACTACATGTTAGTGTAGGGTTTTACTACTACATGTTAGTATATGGCTTTACTACTACATGTTAGTGTAGGGTTTTACTACTACATGTTAGTGTAGGGTTTTACTACTACATGTTAGTATATGGCTTTACTACTACATGTTAGTGTAGGGTTTTACTACTACATGTTAGTATATGGCTTTACTACTACATGTTAGTGTAGGGTTTTACTACTACATGTTAGTATATGGCTTTACTACTACATGTTAGTATATGGCTTTACTACTACATGTTAGTGTAGGGTTTTACTACTACATGTTAGTATATGGCTTTACTACTACATGTTAGTGTAGGGTTTTACTACTACATGTTAGTATATGGCTTTACTACTACATGTTAGTGTAGGATTTTACTACTACATGTTAGTGTAGGGTTTTACTACTACATGTTAGTATATGGCTTTACTACTACATGTTAGTGTAGGGTTTTACTACTACATGTTAGTATATGGCTTTACTACTACATGTTAGTGTAGGGTTTTACTACTACATGTTAGTATATGGCTTTACTACTACATGTTAGTGTAGGGTTTTACTACTACATGTTAGTATATGACTTTACTACTACATGTTAGGATATGGCTTTACTACTACATTTGAGTGTATGGCTTTTCTACTAAATTTGAGAATAGAGCTTTTCTACATTTGAGTGTAGGGCTTTACTAGTACGTGTTTGTTTTTCCGTGCAGTCTTTGGAGGCAGTGCCCCCCCATCCCAACCACACACGGTACAAAGAGCTCATTGTTGTATTATTGGTGTCTGTGTAGAAGAGAGATGTGCTTCAACTGACATTCAAATGCTTGTGGCTACACAACACAAACAGGTTGTGAAGAGTGTGGTTGTGTATATGGGGTGTGAGTGTGTATATGGGTGTGAGTGTGTATATGGGGTGTGAGTGTGTATATGGAGTGTGGGTATGTATATGGGGTGTGAGTGTGTATATGGGTGTGAGTGTGAGTGTGTATATGGAGTGTGAGTGTGTATATGGGGTGTGGGTGTGTATATGGGGTGTGAGTGTGTATATAAGTGTGAGTGTGTATATGGGGTGTGAGTGTGAGTGTGTATGTGGGTGTAAGTGTGAGTGTGTATATGGGGTGTGGGTGTGTATATGGGTGTGAGTGTGAGTGTGTATATGAGTGTGAGTGTGTATATGAGGTGTGAGTGTGAGTGTTTATATGGGGTGTGAGTGTGTATATGTGTTAAGCGGGGTTGTGCGAACGCGCACAAACCGCTTGAGGTTTTGTTAAACGGACCCAAATGCCAAACCACAAACAAAATAAAGCCAGCTCTGACATAGGCCCCCCCCACTAGGCCCGAGACCCTGCGGGCCAAGAGCGACGGCCCTGTCGCGACGGAACTCCCGAATCAAGGCAGGGCACAGGACGCGCGAAGCCGGAACCCAGCAGCGTTCCTCCGGACCGTAGCCCTCCCAGTCCACCAGGAACTGCTCCCGACCCCAAACCTTACGCATGTCAAGAAGACGCCTAACCATGTAGGCAGGACCCCCACCGATGGTGCGGGGAGCCGGAGGCACCGGAGCCCTAGGTAGAGCACACAAAACCGGCCGAAGCTTAGACACGTGGAAGACCGGATGGAGCTGAAGAGAAGGAGGAAGTGCCAGGCGATAAGCCATGGGGTTGACCCGCCGAACCACCTTGAAAGAGCCCCAGGAACCGCAACCTCGTCTTCCTGGTCGGCAAACATAGGCGGGGGGAACCCGTTGAGACACTCGAACGGGGACATCCCCAGCGATGAGTGCCACAGAGTGTTGTGGGCGTACTCTGCCCACACAAGGCGGTCGGCCCAGGTCGACGGGTTGGCGGAGGCCAGACAACGTAGCGTCTGCTCCAGGTCCTGGTTGACCCTTTCGGTCTGGCCATTGGACTGGGGATGAAACCCCGAGGAGAGGCTAGCCTTGGCCCCCAACAACCCGAGAAAGGCCGCCCAGAAACGGCTGGTAAATTGGGGTCCTCAGTTGGAGACCACGTCGACCGGGAACCCATGAGCCCTAACTATATGCTCCAGGAACAACCGTGCCGTTTCTTGAGCGGAAGGCAGCTTGGGCAATGCCACGAACTTGGCTTCCGGTTACAAAGTCCATGGAGACGTGAGACCACGGGCGCGAGGGTACCGGAAGAGGGTGCAAGAGACCCAAGGGCCTGTCTGGGGTTTAAGCGTTTGGCCTGTTGGAGGTAGGCCAAATTTTTATGGTCGGTCCATACCTGGAACGGATGTTTGGCCCCCTCCAACCAATGCCGCCATTCCTCCAAGGCGGTTTTAACCGCCAGCAACTCCTTGTCCCCAACGTCAGTTATGCTCGGCGGGTGTGAATAAAAGAGTGGTGAGAATAAAATAAAAAGAATGGTGAGAACAGTGAGAATAAAACGCACAGGGATGGAGTTTAGGTGGCATCCCTGACCTCTGAGACAGTACTGCCCCGACCCCTTCGTCCGAGGCATCAACCTCTACAGTGAAAGGGAGCCGGGGCAGCCACGAAACGTGCTTTGAGAGCATCGAAGGCCGCCTGGGCCTCAGGGGTCCAGGCAAACGGTCCTGGGTACTTTCTGGTAAGGGCGGTGAGAAGAGCGGCTACTCTGCTGTAGTCTTTGACGAATCGGCGGTAAAAGTTGGCGAACCCTAAAAACCGCTGTACTTGGCGAAGCGTTGTGGGTTCAGGCCACTGAGCAACGGCCTTGGTTTTAGCAGGGTCCATAGCTAGCTTGTTTTGTGAAATTATAAACCCCAAAAAGGGGACCTCAGTGGCGTGAAAAACCGACTTCTCTAACTTAACATAGAGGTGGTTCTCCAGCAAAAACTGGAGGACCCGACGGACATGTTTGACGTGTTCTTGTTGCGAGCGACTGTATATTAGAATATCATCAAGGTAGACATAAACATAACAGTCCAGTGCTTCTCGCAGGACTTCGTTAATGAGCCGTTGGAAAACAGCTCATTATCATTCATGAGCCCGAACGGCATGACTAGGTACTCATAGTGACTGGACGGGGTGATAAAAGCTGTCTTCCACTCGTCCCCCTCCCGTACCCGAACCAGATTGTACGCGCTTCGAAGGTCGAGTTTAGTGAAGACCACGGCCTGCTGTAGGGACTCGAAAGCGGTGGCCATAAGAGGCAGCGGGTGGCAGTCTTTTACGGTGATTTTATTTAGGCCCCGGTAGTCGATGCATGGTCTTAACCCCCCATCCTTTTTACCAACAAAGAAAAACCCTGCCCCAGCCGGGGACGTGGATGGCCGGATGAGACCGGCCGCCAGGGATTCCTGGATGTACTGTTCCATGGCTTTTCATTCGGGCATTGCAAGAGAGAACAGTCTTCCCCGGGGAGGACTGGTACCAGGTAGCAGGTCAATAGCTACATCATAGGACCTGTGAGGTGGGAGGATGTTAGCCTTTTTTTGCTGAATACCTGTTTAAGGTCGTAGTATTCAGAGGGAACCCGACTTAGGTCAATGGACTCAGACGGCCCATAGGGCGCACTGGCCCTATGAGTAAGGAGGCAGGATTGTCTACACATAGGCCCCCATCGGCTGACTGTCAGATTAAGCCAGTCTACTTCGGGGTTATGACGTTGAAGCCACGGAAGACCAAGGATAAGAGGAGTCTTGGGGGCACTGATGACGTACAGGGTGAGGTGCTCAACGTGTTCTTCTATGGACAGCTCAACGGGGATGGTTTGGTCAGTGATCTCCCCAGAGGAAAGCGACCTGCCGTCCACGGCAGCGACCGAAAGCGGTCTTTGTAGTGAGACCAAGGGCACCCCAAGGTCCCTGACTAATGTGGCGTCAATAAAGTTACCCGCTGCCCCTGAATCAATGAAGGCAAGCTGACAATGTTCGGAAGTGCCTTGCCATGTCAAGTTTGTGTGGAGGGTTAAACTGGTGTAGGGAGGAGAACCCGAGAGGCCCACCGGAGGTCTCCCGTCTACCGGCGGGCTTTTGCTTTTCCCTGCAGGTCTGGACATGTGGTGAGTTTGTGACCCAGGTCACCACAGTAAATACACCGGCCCTCTGACAAACGCGTCTGCCTCTCCTGTGGGGTTTGTCGGGTCTTTCCTATCTGCATGGGCTGTTCCCCGTTGTCCCCCCTGGCTTCACCGCTTGAGACAGGGGGGTTAACTCTGGGGGCATGTGTGGTGCTGTTGCTCTGGGGCCTGTGCCGCTGCGTACGTTCCCGCAGCCTGTTCTCCAAATGTACCGCAAGGTTAATGTATGCGTCAAGACCGTCGGGGAGCTCGCGGACTGCCAACTCGTCGTTAAGCCCCTCCTGGAATACTGCCAGCAGGGCTGCAGCCTCCCACCTGCTCTCTGCCGCTAGAGTTCTGAACTCCAGGGAGTACTCAGAGACGGAGCGCTTGCCTTGGCGCAGACGCAACAACCGACTGCCCACTACTCCCCCTGAGGCAGGGTGGTGGAAAGCCTGCCGCATGGCCTCGGCAAAGCGGTCGTATGATGCACACAGCTCAGGCTGGTTTTCCCAAACAGAGGTTGCCCAGGCCAAAGCCTTTCCAGAGAGCAGTGTCACCACGTAGGCCACTTTAGCCTTCTCAGTGGGGAACCGTGACGGTTGCTGTTCGAACACCAAAGAGCACTGGAGCAAAAATCCCCTGCATTCCTCCGGATCCCCAGAGTAATGTCTAGGCACAGGTAGGGCGGGCTCTACACGTGCCGTGACAGCAGGAGGATCGGGTGCACGGGGAGCACTGGTAGCCTGTGATGTGGCCTGAGTGGCAGCCTGCAGCGACATGGTCAAGTTCTGGAGTTGGCCTAATATCTGTTGCAGTGTCTGCTCATGACTACCCAGCAACTGACCTTGTTGAGCTACAGCGGTCCTCAGCTCCGCTACAGCTTGTAGTGTGGCTGGGTCCATGTTGTGGCTGAGTTGTTCTGTTAAGCGGGGTTGTGCGAACGCGCACAAACCGCTTGAGGTTTTGTTAAACGGACCCAAATGCCAAACCACAAACAAAATAAAGAACTGAAGCCTCCGCCAAAAAGTGATGCGGGAAAAGCAGGGAAAGAAAAAACGCCCTTGTGAAAATAAACACAAGGGGAATAAATACAGGGAAACAGAGAAAAGAAAACACGGAGAAGACTCAACGCGAGGTAAATACAAAATAAGAAAAAATATATAATTCACTATCAGGAAACAAAACCGCGGAATGGAATCGACGCGACGAGGAAAACCAGCAAAATAGAATCTAAATAAATAACCCACAACTAAGGGACGCGGAAAGAGATCAACGCGAAAACGAAAGCAAATAAAACGATAGAAATAACAAACCAAAGAACGCGGTATTAATATCAAAGCAGAAACGAGAGACAAGGTAAGGTAACGAAAACAACCAGGGAAGGACTAGCAATCAAGCCAAAAGCAGCAAAATAAATGAAACCCTTCCTAACAAACCAAAAAACTAGATAGGAAGAATATAGTGGGAGGAAAACTTGAGAATGGCCCAAAGGGAGAAGGAGTGAACACTCGAAAATACAGGGGAAAGCGACGAGAAGAAACACTGAAGAGAATATATAGATTACAACACACTGGAAACCATGAAACAGGCTGACCGCTTGAAAGGACCAAACAACTCAGCGAAGATGATCCGCAACCAACCTCCTTAAGAATGAATGAAATCGGCTGCGGCTCATCTCCGCTGATTACGTGACATAGACTGGGAACGCCCTCTGGTAGTCATGGTATGAGTAGAGGTCGGACCTGCCCTGACAGAGGACCGCGAGTGCCCTCTAGTGATCACGGGCGGGGCAGCGCTGTGGCCAGCCCTGACAATATGGGTGTGAGTGTGTATATGGGGTGTGGGTGTGTATATGGGATGTGAGTGTGTATATGGGGTGTGGGTGTGTGTATATGGGGTGTGAGTGTGTATATAGGGTGTGGATATGTATATGAGGTGTGGGTGTGTGTATATGGGATGTGAGAGGGTATATGGGGTGTGAATGTGTATATGGGGTGTGTGTGTGTGTATATGGGGTGTGAGTGTGTATATGGGGTGTCAGTGTGAGCATGTGTATATGAGTTGTGAGTGTGTATATGGGGTGTGGGTGTGTGTGTATATGGGGTGTGAGTGTGTATATGGGGTGTGGGTATGTATATGGGATGTGAGTGTGTATATGGGGTGTGGGTATGGGGTGTGGGTGTGTATATGGGGTGTGGGTGCGTGTATGGGGTGTGATTGTGAGTGTATATGGGGTGTGAGTGTGTATATGGGGTGTGAGTGTGTGTATATGGGGGGGTGTGAATGTGAGTGTATATGGGGTGTGGGTGCGTGTATATGGGGTGTGAGAGTGAGTGTGTATATGGGGTGAGGGTGTGTATATGGGGTGAGGGTGTGTATATGGGGTGTGGGTGTGTATATGGGGTGAGGGTGTGTATATGGGTGTGAGTGTGTATATGGGTGTGAGTGTGTATATGGGTGTGAGTGTGTATATGGGGTGTGGGTATGTATATGGGATGTGAGAGTGTATATGGGGTGTGAATGTGTATTTGGGTGTGAGTGTGTATATGGGGTGTTGGTGTGTTTTTGGGGTGTGGGTATGTATATGGGGTGTGGGTGTGTATATGGGATGTGAGTGTGTATATGGGGTGTGGGTGTGTGTATATGGGGTGAGTGTGTATGTGAGTGGGAGTGTGTATATGGGGTGTGGGTATGTATATGAGGTATGGGTGTGTGTATATGGAATGTGAGAGTGTATATGGGGTGTGAATGTGTATAAGGGGTGTGAGTGTGTATATGGTTGTGAGTGAGTGTGTATATGGGGTGTGGGTGTGTATATGGGATGTGAGTGTGTATATGGGGTGTGGGTGTGTGTATATGGGGTGTGAGTGTGTATATAGGGTGTGGATATGTATATGAGGTGTGGGTGTGTGTATATGGGATGTGAGAGGGTATATGGGGTGTGAATGTGTATATGGGGTGTGTGTGTGTGTATATGGGGTGTGAGTGTGTATATGGGGTGTCAGTGTGAGCATGTGTATATGAGTTGTGAGTGTGTATATGGGGTGTGGGTGTGTGTGTATATGGGGTGTGAGTGTGTATATGGGGTGTGGGTATGTATATGGGATGTGAGTGTGTATATGGGGTGTGGGTATGGGGTGTGGGTGTGTATATGGGGTGTGGGTGCGTGTATGGGGTGTGATTGTGAGTGTATATGGGGTGTGAGTGTGTATATGGGGTGTGAGTGTGTGTATATGGGGGGGTGTGAATGTGAGTGTATATGGGGTGTGGGTGCGTGTATATGGGGTGTGAGAGTGAGTGTGTATATGGGGTGAGGGTGTGTATATGGGGTGAGGGTGTGTATATGGGGTGTGGGTGTGTATATGGGTGTGAGTGTGTATATGGGTGTGAGTGTGTATATGGGGTGTGGGTATGTATATGGGATGTGAGAGTGTATATGGGGTGTGAATGTGTATATGGGGTGTGAGTGTGTATATGGGGTGTGAGTGTGTATATGGGGTGTGAGTGTGTATATGGGGTGTGAGTGTGTATATGGGGTGTTGGTGTGTTTTTGGGGTGTGGGTATGTATATGGGGTGTGGGTGTGTATATGGGATGTGAGTGTGTATATGGGGTGTGAATGTGTATATGGGGTGTGGGTGTGTATATGGGGTGTGGGTGTGTATATGGGGTGAGGGTGTGTATATGGGATGTGAGTGTGTCTATGGGGTGTGAGTGTGTATATGGGGTGTGAGTGTGAGTGTGTATATGGGATGTGGGTATGTATATGGGGTGTGAGTGTGTATATGGGTGTGAGTGTGAGTGTGTATATGGGTGTGAGTGTGTATATGGGGTGTGGGTATGTATATGGGGTGTGGGTGTGTGTATATGGGATGTGAGAGTGAATATGGGGTGTGAATGTGTATGGGGTGTCAGTGTGAGCATGTGTATATGAGTTGTGAGTGTGTATATGGGGTGTGGGTGTGTGTATATGGGATGTGAATGTATATGGGGTGTCAGTGTGAGCATGTGTATATGAGTTGTGAGTGTGTATATGGGGTGTGGGTGTGTGTATATGGGGTGTCAGTGTGTATATGGGGTGTCAGTGTGAGCATGTGTATATGAGTTGTGAGTTTGTATATGGGGTGTGGGTGTGTGTATATGGGGGTTGAATGTGTATATGGGGTGTGAGTGTGTGTATATGGGGGGTGTGAATGTGAGTGTGTATATGGGGTGTGGGTGTGTATATGGGGTGAGGGTGTGTATATGGGGTGTGAGTCTGAGTGTGTACATGGGGTGTGGGTTAGAGTCCTGCACCGGGTCGGGTACCCACGGGTACCCACGGGTACGGGCAAATAGATGCTGAAACGGGTGGGTTTTACACATACCGAAATTTTACGGGTGGGTATGCGGGCGGGTAAGTTAAAATACGGGTGGGTATGCGGGTGGGTAAGTTCAATAAGTGGTCATTTTTAGTAGGCTTTTATTTGCTACGTAATGAACATAGTGTTACATTTTGCCTGATTAGCACCTCCCGATGGTGGTGGCGAAGCTCAGGGGAGCTTACTTATACCGTAGCTCCGTTGGCCAGAGCGGGCTGAACTTTACTCTTCACCTGTTCTGTGGTAATACCCAAACTTCGGTTCTTTTCCATGAGCAGAGGCTGGTTATAACGCAGTACCGGGCATTTATTGTAGCTTGCTTGGTGGTTACAAAGCAAATGGGTGGCCGTGCTAGAACAAGGAAAATTACGAGAGAACTTAGCGTTTAGGATTTGTGATCCAAGAGCGCAGAACGCAGCTCAAACCTGGGATTGTGGACGATATACTGTTCCTGCACAGTAACCTAGGATAGATTTGTGAACCTATGCGATTTTATTTAGTTGTTATACTGGCATTTGTTCCCTCTCGTTTTGCAGTTGCTAATTTTAGATAGGAATAGCCATACTGTTCCTGCACAGCGACCTTATATTTTATTTTGTGTTGTACTGACGTTTTTCAGAGGCGCATTGAAAAATAAAGTGCTCTATAGGAATACTTTCGATTTGTGTGATTTTTCACGGGCACGGGTGGGTAACGGGTAGAATATTAACGGGTCTGGGCGGGTACGGGTTTAACTTTGAAATAGCTACGGGTTCGCGGGCGGGTGGGTGCTGTACTCTGCGGATATGGGTGGGTACGGGTCTCAAAAATCGGACCCGTGCAGGACTCTAGTGTGGGTGTGTGTATATGGGCTGTGAGTCAGAGTGTGTATATAGGGTGTGAGTGTGTATATATGGGGTGTGAGTCTGAGTGTGTATATGGGGTGTTAGAGTGTATATGTTAGAGTGTATATGGGGCGTGGGTGTGTGTATATGGGGTGTGAGAGTGAGTGTGTATATGGGGTGTTAGTGTGTATATGGGGCGTGGGTGTGTGTATATGGATGGGTGGATGATTGTATGCATCAGGAAAGACTGATACCTAAAACGTCTCTCCTTTTTGTCTGTCTGACTGTCTGGCTCTCTGTCCAGCATTAAACTCAACACCCTCATGACTGAGTGTGATTATGCAGAAATGTTCAAACCCAAATAGGAACTGTATGCCTCTTTTGTCATCAGCAGATAATGGATTAGGTGCTTAAATGTGATATAGCTGTTGTTCTCAATTGCTTATTTCAATTCATATTGAACACTGGCACACAATCCTCAGATACCAAAGCCGAGGTTTCTATTGCCCAGTAGGTGGATCAAACCTCACTCTTCCTGGATTTGACTAGTAAAACATTAAAACTTCAGTAAACTGTGTGTCTGCAAAACCATGCATACACCTTTCATTCCATCTGTTGTTAAGGTTCAGAATCTGATGCATCACTGACTTCTTCAGATCAAATGCTCACCAAGGTTCATCACATGAAGTTGTGCATGGGACTATTAAAGTAGATATGAACACATGTAAATAAACAGTAACTTTCAGTAACAGGAAGTAACAAAAACTACAGTGAGACACTGACTGTGAAAGGTTGGGCAAATGGGAGAGGTGAATCAGAAGAAGGAAAATGTATGAAAATGTGAGAGAGAATGAGTGGGTGTGTGTGTGTGTGTGAGAGAGAGAGAGAGAGAGAGAGAGAGAGAGAGAGAGAGAGAGAGAGTGTGAGAGAGAGAGTATGTGTGTGTGTGTGAGAGAGAGAGTGTGAGTGTGTATGTGTGCATGTGTGTGGGTCATCTCTGTGTGGAGATTACGAACTCCACCAAAACACAAGCTTCAATGTGAGGCCACACTGGTGGTTTCCATTTTAAAGACAGCTGATTTAGAGGGCTTTAAAAGAGAGAGAGAGTGTGAGAGTGTGTTTGTGTGTGTGTGTGTGTAAGAGTGTGTGTGTGTGTGTGTGTGTGGTGAGAGTGAGTGTGTGTGTGTGTGTGGTGAGAGTGTGTGTGTGTGTGGTGAGAGTGTGTGTGTGTGTGTGGTGAGAGTGTGTGTGTGTGTGTGTGGTGAGAGTGTATGTGTGTGTGGTGAGAGTGTGGTGTGTGTGTGTGGTGAGAGTGTGTGTGTGTGTGGTGAGAATGAGTGTGTGTGTGGTAAGTGAGAGTGTGTGTGTGGTGAGAGTGAGTGAGTGTGTGTGTGGTGAGAGTGAGTGAGTGTGTGTGTGTGTGTGTGTGTGTGTGGTGAGAGTGAGTGTATGTGTGTGTGTGTGTGTGTGGTGAGAGTGAGTGTGTGTGTGGTGAGTGTGTGTGTGTGTGTGTGTGTGTGTGTGGTGAGAGTGTGTGTGTGTGTATGTGTGTGTGGTGAGAGTGAGTGTGGTGTGTGTGTGTGTGGTGAGAGTGTGTGTGTGTGTGGTGAGAATGAGTGTGTGTGTGGTAAGTGAGAGTGTGTGTGTGTGTGGTGAGTGTGTGATTGTGTGTGTGAGTGTGTGTGTGTGTGTGTGTGTGTGTGGTGAGAGTGTGTGTGTGTGTGTGTGTGTGTGTGTGTGTGTGAGTGTGTGTGACTGCTGACCACAAGGGTTAAATATTGATCAGGTGTCGACAGAAGCCCATGACCCGGCAACACTCTCCACTAAGACGGAGCACATGGTGTGTACTTGTACAAATATATCCTGAGGCTTGTGAATATTTCTCTCTCGCTTTCTCTCTCTCTCTCTCTCTCTCTCTCTCTCTCTGTCCCCCTCTCTCTCTCTGTTCTGTTTTGTATCAAGGGTTTAGACTGGATCAGTGAGATTTTGACAAGTACATATACAATTTTTAACAAGGCCGTATGTCTTAAGTCAGGGGTGCCCATTATGTCGATCGCAAAGGAAGTGTGGGTAGATTGCATGACATTAAAAAGTAGTGGATGAATGACAGGCTATCATTCATCTGCACTGACGGTTGTATTTTGATTGACATACATGGTAGCCAATTTGATGTTGTCAGGGCTGTACCCAGAGCCGCTCCTCCTGTCGCCACAAGAGGGGACTCACGAGCCAGTGCTCGCTCCCGAGCCAACACTCGTTCGCGGACCAGTGCTCGCGCTCAGACCGGCGTTGGTTCACGAACACGTTCGCGCACACACAATCAGCAATGATGACCTGCAGCTGTTCGCCTTCCTATTTAAGTAGGACGGCTGCAGAGTCTCATTGCTGAGTTGCTTGTTGCCATCTCTATGCGCTTCCAGCCAGCCTCTCCTTGCTTTTCAAGTCTCCTCATTGTACTTACCTTGTTCGCTCTTTTCTCTGTCATTTTTCCGAGTTCACTCACCACTTCTGGCCAGCCCTGTTATTTCCCTATCTAGTTTTGTTTGTTATTTTGAGAAGGGTTTTTTGTTTGAGCCCAGTCGTGGTTTGAGAGCCAGCTACTTCTCCTGGCGTCTTCAGTTCGTTTCTTTGTTTTGGTTTCCTCGTGTCGAGTATTCCTTTCTGTTTCATGTTTTCCTCCGTTCTTCCCTTTCACGGAGGTTTTTTTGTTTGGCGCTTTTCTCGCATTCCTTTTGGTACATACCAACACGTAACAGAACAACTCAGCCTTAACTATGGACCCAGCTACATCACAGGAGTTAGTGGATTTGAGAACTGCCGTTTCACTACAAGGGCAGAGGTTAGGCAACCATGAACAGACACTCCAACAAATATTAGGCCAACTACAAAACCTAACCGCTGTCATGCAGGCCACCACACAAACAGTACAACATCCTGTCAGCCCAAGCAGCTCTAGTGAGACCGTTGCTGCCGTGACACGGTTAGAGCCTGCCCTGCCCGCTCCTAGACATTACACTGGGGACCCTGAGGAATGTAGGGGCTTTTTGCTTCAGTGCTCACTTGTTTTTGAGCAACAACCGTCGTGCTTCCCTAATGACAAAGCCAAAGTGGCTTATGCCCTCGCTCTCCTCTCAGGCAAAGCGCTAGCCTGGGCGACACCCGTATAGGAGAACCAGCCTGATCTGTGCGTGTCTTATGAACGGTTTTCCCAGGCCATACGGGAAGCGTTTTATCACCCTGCCTCTGGAGGTGTAGTGGGCACCCGGTTACTGCGTATACACCAAGTCAAGCGTTCCGTGTCTGATTACTCTTTGGAGTTCAGGACGCTGGCCGCCGAGAGTCGGTGGGGTGCTACAGCATTGTTGGCCGCATATCAGGAGGGGCTGAACGATGATTTGAAGGACGAATTAGCCGTTCGTGACCCCCCTGACACTCTAGACTCCTGCCTAACGCTTACCGTCCGGCTTGATAACAGGCTACGCAGCAGCGTCGGTCTCAGACCATGGACTCCTCATATGCCGTCAAACCCAGTTCATGAGGAGCATATAGTCAGAGAGGATAGACAAGACCAGCCCATGCTGTTGGGTCATACCTGCCTGATACAACAAGAGAGACAGTCACGCATGCTAGGGGGTCGCTGCTTGTATTGTAGGAAAGAGGGGCACAAACGAGCTGATTGCCCTGGCTTACAGGGAAAAGAGCAGGTCCGCCGGTAGAAGGGAGGCCTCCGGTGGGCCATTCTAGTTCTCCCCATCTGTGTGGTCTCACGCTCCACGTGGCGTTGTCATGGCGAGGAGCTGACCAACACCGGTTGCTCGCGTTCGTCGACTCGGGTGCAGCAGGGAACTTCATAGACGCCGCTCTGGTTGAGGACCTTCAGATACCTCTGGTACACTTAGGGACGCCCCTCATGGTGGCTGCGGTTGATGGACGTTTGCTTGTCTCATGGGAGATCGCCAAACAAACCATCCCGTTAGACATGAAAATTGGGGGGCATGCCAAACGTATCACCCTATACGTCATTAGTGCCCCTAAAACTCAACTGATACTCGGCTCCCCTGGTTACAGGGTCACAATCCGGAGGTTGACTGGCTCAACCTGTCAGTCAGACAGTGGGTGTCTGTATGAAAGAGTACCTGTTTAAGCCAAAAAAACATCCGCAGCCACACAAGATCACCCGAGCCCCTTAATCTCAGTCAAGTTCCTGTTGAGTACCATGATCTCCGGGATGTATTCAGTAAACGGCAGGCAGGTTTTTTACCGCCCCACCGGTCGTATGACATAGCTATCGACCTGCTGCCCGGAACCAGTCCCCCCCGTGGCCGGCTTTTCTCCCTTGCTGTACCCGAGCGGAGGGCTATGGAGGCCTACATTAAGGAGTCCCTTGCTGCAGGACTCATTCAGCCATCTACTTCCCCTGCTGGCGCAGGCTTTTTATTTGTCGGGAAGAAAGACGGGGGCCTAAGGCCCTTTATAGATTACAGGGGCCTGAATAAAATAATGGTAAAAGACCATCATCCTTTGCCTCTAATGGCCGCTGCCTTCGAGGCTCTACAGCAGGCAACTATATTCACCAAGTTAGACCTGCGTAGTTCCTACAACTTGGTCAGAGTACGGGAAGGCGACGAATGGAAAACCGCCTTCATCACGCCATCAGGGCATTACGAATACCTTGTTATGCCGTTCGGCCTCATGAACGCCCCGGCGGTTTTTCAAAGATTTATAAATGAAGTACTGCACGAAGCGCTAGATCGTTATGCGTTTGTCTATCTAGATGACATCCTGATTTATAGCCGATCTCGCCAGGAACACACTAAACACATGCGTCGGATCCTCCAACTGCTATTGGAGAACCATTTATATGTTAAGTTGGAGAAGTCTGTTTTCCATGTGGAAGAAGTGTCATTCTTGGGGTTCAGGGTAGCCCAGAATAGGTTGGCCATGGACCCTGGCAAAACCCGGGCAGTGGCTCAATGGCCTAACCCCACATCGCTGTGTCAAGTCCAATGTTTCTTGGGGTTTGCTAACTTCTACAGACGCTTCATAAAGAATTACAGTTCGGTAGCCGGGCCACTCATTGCACTGACTAAACGGTCGAGTGGTCCGTTCAACTGGTCTCCCGAAGCCCAGACCGCCTTCGACGCTCTCAAAGCGCTTTTTGTCTCTGCTCTCATCCTCAGTATACCTGATCCCGATCTCCCATTCATGGTGGAAGTCGACGCCTCCAACGAGGAAGTCGGGGCGGTGCTGTCACAGAGGACAGGAACCCCATCCAAGCTCCATCCCTGTGCCTACTATTCCCACCGACTAACGCCCGCCGAACGGAATTATGACATAGGGCAGGGGTAATCAATTAAATCTTTCCGCGGTCCATTTTTGGCAGATAGCTCAGACCTTAGGTCCGGGTTCGCGGTGGCGAAAGAAAGTTGTTGGGGGGGGGGGGGGGGTGGGGGGGGAGTGGCGAACGAAAGTTGTTGAGCGGGGGGGGTTGAACGTAACACTCAAATGGGTGGTGAACGTAACACTCGTCTGAAAATAATAGTCTCCCGTTAAAATTTTTTTGGCATTTGGGTCCGTATCCAGTTAATCAGGAATGTGATTGGGTCCAGACAGGACGGCGTTCGGGTCCGGACCGCGGTCCGCCATTTGGTGATACCTGACATAGGGGATAAGGAGCTTCTGGCCGTTAAGATGGCCTTGGAGGAATGTCGGCACTGGTTGGAGGGGGTCAAACATCCTTTTCTGGTTTGGACCAACCACAAAAACCTGGCCTACCTCCAACAGGCCAGGCGGCTGAACCCCAGATAGGCCAGGTGGTCCCTGTTCTTTGGCCGGTTTGACTTTACCCTCTCCTACCGGCCCGGGTCGAAAAACCTCAAACCGGACGCCCTGTCCCCTCAATGGGAGCCGCAGGTGGTTCCTAGTACCATGCTGCCTGCCGCAAAGATCATAGCCCCCATCCAGTGGTACGTGGAAACGGCTGTCAAACGGGCCTTGGCTGCCGAGCCTGATCCAGGAGGGGGGCCGCCTGGGCGGCTGTACGTACCCTCCAGTCAACGCATGGGAGTTATGCAGTGGGGCCACGCTTCTCCCTTTGGTGCTCACCCACGGGCGCGGCGAACCACCAAGCTCGTCCGCAGATGCTTCTGGTGGCCCGGTATGGACCGAGATATAGGGGACTACGTGGCCGCTTGTGCTGTGTACTCCAGCAACAAATTCTCTCGGTCTAAGACCTTGGGTCTTTTGCATCCGCTCCCGGTTCCGTCCCGTCCCTGGACCCACGTGTTCATGGATTTTGTAACCGGGTTGCCTGCTTCCCGGGGTAACACCGCCATCCTAGCGATCGTGGACCGGTTCTCCAAGGCAGCTAAATTTGTGGCTTTGGCCAAACTGCCTTCGGCCCGAGAAATGGCCCACCTGTTTTTAGAGCACGTTGTGCATGCTCATGGCTTCCCTGTCGACCTGTCTGACAGGGGGCCTCAATTCGCTCAAAAGGCTAGGCCAGCCTTTCGTCCGGGTTTCACCCACAATCCAACGGTCAGACCGAAAGGGTCAATCAGGACCTGGAACAAACCCTTCGCTGTCTGGCTTCGGCTAACCCTGCCTCCTGGGCGGACCGTCTTGTTTGGGCAGAATACGCCCACAACACCCTGTGGCACTCGTCGCTGAAGATGTCCCCATTTGAGTGCCTCAACGGGTACCCCCGCCTATGTTCACTGAACAGGAGGAACAGGCTGCAGTGCCTGGGGCCCAGGCTCTTGTCAAGCGCTGCGGTTTGGCTTGGAAGAGTGCCCGTAGGGCCCTATTGTCAGGCTCGACCGCCCAACGTCGCTATGCTGATAGGCACAGGCTCTCTGCCCCCTTGTTTCGCCCTGGCCAGCGGGTTTGGTTGTCCACCAAGGACCTGCCTGTCCGTGGCGGCACGAGGAAATTGGCCCCGCGTTACTTGGGTCCATTTAAGGTCGTGCGGCAGATCAACCCGGTGGCTTACCGTCTGGCGCTTCCTCCTTCGCTTTGCGTTCACTCGGTCTTTCATGTGTCGCAGCTCCGGCCTGTCTTGTGTGGTCTCCCCCAGGCCCCTGCGCCACCTGCCCCCCGCATCGTCGGTGGGAGTCCAGTTTACACCGTCCGCCGTCTCCTTGACATTTGCCGGGTTCGGGGGCGGGATCAATATCTGGTGGACTGGGAGGGGTACGGTCCGGAGGAGCGGTCCTGGGTCCCGGCCTCGTGTGTCCTGTGCCCTGACCTTATCCGCAACTTCCAGCGCGACAGGGCTGTTGCCCTGGGCCCGCAGGGACTCGGTCCTGGAGGGGGGGGTCCTGTCAGGGCTGTACCCGGAGCTGCTCCTCCTGTCTCCACAGGAGGGGACTCACAAGCCAGTGCTCACTCCCAGGCCAATACTCGTTCGCGGACCAGCGCTCGCGCTCAGACCGGTGTTGGTTCACAAACACGTTCACGCACACACAATCAGCAATGATGACCTACAGCTCTTCGCCTTCCTGTTTAAGTAGGACGGCTGCAGAGTCTCATTGCTAAGTTGTTTGTTGCCGTCTCTATGCGCTTTCAGCCAGCCTCTCCTTGCTTTTCAAGTCTCCTTGTTGTACTTATCTTGTTCGCTGTTCGTTGTCATTTTTCCGAGTTCGCTCACCTCTTCGCCACTTCTGGCCATTCTCAAGTTTTCCAGCCCTGTTATTTCTCTATCTAGTTTTGTTTGTTATTTTGAGAAGGGTTTTTTGTTTGAGCCCAGTCATGGTTTGAGAGCCAGCTACTTCTCCTGGCGTCTTCAGTTCGTTTCTTTGTTTTGGTTTCCTCGCGTCGAGTATTCCGTGATCTTTTGGTTTCTCTTTCTGTTTCGTGTTTTCCTCCGTTCTTCCCTTTAATGGAGGTTTTTTTTGTTTGGCGCTTTTCCCGCATTCCTTTTGGCAGATGTTTCAGTTCACTACTTATTTTGTAATCAGCATTTGGGTCTTCCCTACTCTACATTACACGCGTTGTGTGCAGGTTCGCATACCAATGCTTAACAGATGTCTAGGGTTTGACACACACAACCCCCCCGTCAACGATCGACACACGCCGCTAAAAAATAAATAGGTAGATCTTTCCGACTTGGTCATCTTATAAGTAGCTCGCAAGCTGAAAACTTGTGTGCACTCCTGTCTCATGTATTTTAATACCTGCATGTAACTATGATGTAATGTAATGTCAAAGGATTGAAGAAGTGAGTCACACTCTGTTTTCATGGAGTGGTCTACCACGCAGCCCTCCATGGTGCTGCAAGCTTCCTGTTGCAACTTCACGTTCTCACAGGCCTTTTTGCATGTCTAGTGGAATTTTATGGAATTCCTCTATTATTACTGCCCGAAGCTCGGGAATGTTATAGACCCTGTGGTGGTAGACCTTGTCCTTGAGATGTCCCCATAGCCCAAAATCTAGTGGGGGCCAATCGGGTGATCTAGGGGGCCACTCAGCTGGACCTCACACAATCCACCTTCTCTTCTAGACTCAATCACTGATATGGAACGATCTTCATGATTCGCACCTTTTTTCATCCCCTTGCACACATAACGCGCTTCATTAGAATAACATGCTTAATTAGAATAACACGCTTAATTAGAATAATTTGAATTGCGTCAGTCGCGCATGACACACACGGCGCTTTCAAAGATTATATAAATTAGTGTGGACCACCCTGTATATTAACCTATAGAAAACACATCACTCTTCACATGAACTCTCACACCCACACACGTGGTGCCATTCACATATTAAATGAAAAGACTAAAAGTGAAATTGATTAGGAAACTTGAGAAATGGGTTCAAAAGGGTTAAATGGGTGGTACATGAGAGAGGCGAGAGAAGCAGTCAGAGCTGTATGGTTCTAGTGGGCCTGCTGGATCCACTTAAAGCTGTAGATTCTACTAAAAACAGCTTTTTTTCAACTTTTTCACTGCTGTGGTGAGTTACAGACACTCTCCCCATGCTGTGGGTGGGTGGAGTTGTCTTGCCTTTGATTGGCACCTGTGTACAAAGGTGACTTTTGATGGATGGCCAGTTGGGTGGGTCTCATGGTGTCTTGTTACAGCTACAAGTCCTTTATTCTTCAGGAACCTCTATCCCTACCTCCCTCTGTCCCTCCCTCCCCCCTCCCTCCCTTCTCTCCTCATCTCTTTCTTTTCCTTCCTCTTCATGAGCTCTTGTGATTTACGGTAATTATCCGTCTTTGGGGTCATCTATCAGTCAGACTGTTGCTAGGTGATGAGGGCAGCTGCAGATGTTGTCTAGGCTACTGTGTTGTGGTCAGGTAACACACACATTCAGGATATATAAAAAAACTGTTTAAAACCAGGTGTGTGAGGGTGTGTGTGTGTGTGCATATTTGCCTTGTATAAATAGTAGCACTGTATATGCTGAATATAGTTTTTTCACCTTTTCATGTAGAACTCTAATCAAAATGAGACATTTTGTACAGTACAGATGATGCCTGTGTTATTATTGGTGTGTGGGTCAAACTATACTATACTATGTTTGTAATGGTTTGAACAAAACATGAACAAAACATTTCAATTAAATTAGATAAAGGAAATGGAGACCAAAGTGTAATGAAGTATGCAGTTTAGACTTTACACATAGTAAAGAGAGAGAGAGAGAGAGAGAAACTCCCCTACATATACATATATATATATATATATATATATATATATATATATATATATATATATATATATATATATATATATATATATATATAAAATATACGTGTGTGTGTGTGTGTGTGTGTGTAGTATGCATGCATGTGAGTATTAAGTGAGTGAAAGAAGCACGAATAATAACCTAAATGTCCTCTCATGTCCTTTTCTTACCAATATGAGGGATCTCTCTCTCTCTCTTTCTCTCTCTCTCTCCCTCTCTCATTCTGTCTCTCATTCACTGGCCCTCTGCACTGTGTTTTCTTTGGTGTTGTGCTATGTGGTATATTCTTTACACTAAATAGTGTATAATGTGGTATATTCTACAAAACACAATGAACCATGAGCACATGATGACACTGAGACATGTAGTGTGTAGCACTGCAGTCTTCAGGTTTAGGAAACAGATGCAGTTTGTCCTTCTCTCCCCAAGGACACCGAAATATTCACTTAATGTAATTGGTTTTTCTACATTATATCTAGAGAAACTAATCATCTCATCTACAGACCTCATGCCCCGCCTCCCTTGATTACCTGCTTCTTCATGCTCCACCCTCATCACCTGCCTTCTGTGTCAGGACTGTAATGTGCTCTCTGATTAACATAAAATAGGAAATAAAGCTGTCAGTTTTCTATTAAACCTCTCTCTCATTACCTCCGCCCCCTGGTTCGGAGGACAGGAATGACAACTGAGCACACAGGAGATTATGGCATTCTGATCTCTCATTTTCCTTTATGGTTCCTATATACTACTATAATATAATTGCAGTTTAGTTTGTTTCGTTGTTTTTGAGTAGCTGGACAGCAGGAACCTGCAGCTGATTTTGGTCCTACAAGACATGTGAGACTAATGTATTTGAAATAACCCTCAATAGTGTGTTGAGAAGTGGGTGAGAGAGTCGGTCAATCTATGCTGTGTTGTAGTGGCAGTGTTGTAGGGGCAGTGTTGTAGGGGCAGTATTATAGGGGCAGTGTTGTAGGGGATAGTGTTGTAGTGGTGGTGTTGAAATGGCAGTGTTGTAGCGGTGGTGTTGTAGAGGCAGTGTTGTAGAGGCAGTGTTGTAGGGGCTGTGTTGTAGAGGATTGTGTTGTAGGTGCAGTGTAGTAGTGGCAGTGTTGCTGGGGAAGAGTTGTAGGGGCAGTGATGTAGTGGCAGTGTTGTGGGGGCAGTGTTGTGGGGGCAGTGTTGTCGGGGCAGTGTTGTAGTGGCAGTGTTGTAGTGGCAGTGTTGTGGGGGCAGTGTTGTAGTGGCAGTGTTGTCGGGGCAGTATTGTAGGAGCAGCGTTCTAGTGGCAGTGTTGTAGGGGATAGGATAGTGTTGTAGTGGCAGTGTTATAGGGGATAGTGTTGTAGTGGCAGTGTTATAGTGGCAGTGACGTAGCGGCAGTGACGTAGCGGCGGTGACGTAGCGGCGGTGACGTAGGGGCGGTGTTGTAGTGGCGGTGTTGTAGTGGCAGTGTTGTGGGGGCGGTGTTGTAGTGGCGGTGTTGTGGGGGCAGTGTTGTAGGAGCAGTGTTGTAGTGGCAGTGTTGTAGTGGCGGTGTTGTAGTGGCGGTGTTGTAGTGGCAGTGTTGTGGGGGCAGTGTTGTAGTGGCAGTGTTGTCGGGGCAGTGTTGTAGGAGCAGTATTGTAGGAGCAGCATTGTAGTGGCAGCGTTGTAGTGGCGGTGTTGTAGTGGCAGTGTTGTAGGGGATAGTGTTGTAGTGGCAGTGTTATAGTGGCAGTGACGTAGGGGCAGTGACGTAGCGGCAGTGACGTAGGGGCAGTGACGTAGGGGCGGTGTTGTAGTGGCGGTGTTGTAGTGGCGGTGTTGAAATGGCAGTGTTGTAGTGGTAGTATTATAATGGCAGTGTTGTAGGGGCAGTGATATAGTGGCAGTGATGTAGTGGCAGTGATGTAGTGGCAGTGTTGTAGGAGCAGTGATGTAGTGGCAGTGTTGTAGGAGCAGTGTTGTAGGGGCAGTGTTATAGTGGCGATGTTGAAATGTCAGTGTTGTAGTGGCGGTGTTGTAGTGGCAGTGTTGTGGGGGCAGTGTTGTAGTGGCAGTGTTGTAGTGGCAGTGTTGTAGGGGATAGTGTTGTAGTGGTAGTGTTATAGGGGATAGTGTTGTAGTGGCAGTGACGTAGGGGCGGTGTTGTAGTGGCGGTGTTGAAATGGCAGTGTTGTAGTGGTAGTATTATAATGGCAGTGTTGTAGGGGCAGTGATATAGTGGCAGTGATATAGTGGCAGTGATGTAGTGGCAGTGATGTAGTGGCAGTGATGTAGGAGCAGTGTTGTAGGAGCAGTGATGTAGTGGCAGTGTTGTAGGAGCAGTGTTGTAGGGGCAGTGTTGTAGTGGCAGTGTTGTAGTGGCAGTGATGTAGTGGCAGTGTTGTAGGGGCAGTGATGTAGTGGCAGTGATGTAGTGGCAGTGAAGTAGTGGCGGTGTTGAAATGGCAGTGTTGTAGTGGTAGTATTATAATGGCAGTGTTGTAGGGGCAGTGATGTAGTGGCAGTGTTGTAGGAGCAGTGTTGTAGTGGCAGTGTTGTAGTGGCAGTGTTGTAGTGGTAGTGTTATAATGGCAGTGTTGTAGGGGCAGTGTTGTAGGGGCAGTGTTGTAGGGGCAGTGTTGTAGGAGCAGTGTTGTAGGAGCAGTGTTATAGTGGCGATGTTGAAATGTCAGTGTTGTAGTGGCAGTGTTGTAGAGGATTGTGTTGTAGGGGCTAGGGCTGAACGATTAATTGCATTTGTGATAATTTTGCGATTTTTTAAAACGCGATTGTCTAATCGCACAGGCTGCTATTTAAACTGGTCACGTGACTTGGGAGCGAGCCGAGCCGAGGACGAACGGAGCAAACCTGAGCAGGAGGCAGGGAGGTGGAGAAGTGAAGTTAACACAGCGCAATTTAACTTGTTGCACAATGGCTTCAGGCTCGACAGAAGCTGACACAACTGAAAGTCTAATACCAAAGAGGGGCAGCACATCAGTTGTGTGAAATTACTTTGGCTTTTAAAAAGATGCTGCTCAACGTCAGGTACCCTGCAAAACGTGCCTTGCTACTGTTGCTACGACGCGAGATAACACTACAAACCTTCTTCAGCATAAAAAAAAAACACCACAAAGTCTCGTATGATATTTGTAAGGCTAAAATGCCAACGACCAGTGCTGCATCTTCAAATACGCAAAAGTGTTTCTCTGCGCTTATACAGCTTTAGTATGCGGTGAGCAGCGAAATACCGTAAAATCACGCATATAGGCGCAATAAGAATTAAAGCGCGGATGAATCGCGAAAGCGCGGATAGCTTGACCGCGGCCCAGCAGACAGGGTTCACTGACCGAACCGTTTGAAAGTGTAACTCCTTATGGATGTAATTGGAAGCAGCACGCTGAAATAACTCGGGCAGTAACGGAGTTCATAGTGAAAGACATGATGTCCGTTAATGTAGTGAACAAGCCCGGCTTCATGGCTTTGTTAAACACACTGGATATGCGCTACCAAATGCCCTCATGCACATATTTTAGCCAAGTTGCTATACCTGCAGGGTTGGCAACTCTCACGCATTGAGCGTCTTAGACTAAAAAGTTAGTAGTTCGCTCTGGCGCCAACCACAGGCCTGAAGTGGAACAATGGAAAAAAATCGCGATTTTAAATCGCAATCGCAATTTATAGATAAAAAATTGCAATTAGATTATTTTCCAAAATCGTTCAGCCCTAGTAGGGGCCATGTTGTAGGTGCCGTGTTGTAGGGGCAGTGTTGTAGAGGATTGTGTTGTAGGGGCCATGTTGTAGGTGCCGTGTTGTAAGGGCAGTGTTGCTGGGGAAGAGTTGTAGTTGCAGTGTTGTAGGGGCAGTATAGTGGCAGTGTTTTAGGAGCAGTGTTGTAGTGGCAGTGATGTAGGGGCAAGTATGGGCAGTGTTGTAGTGGCAGTGTTATAATAGCAGTGTTGTGGGGTAGTGTTGTAGGGGCAGTGTTGTAGTGGCAGTGTTGTAGTGGCAGTGTTGTAGGGGATAGTGTTGTAGTGGCAGTGTTGTAGGTGTAGTGTTGTAGGTGTAGTGTTGTACGGGCTGTGTAGTAGGAGCAGAGTTGTAGTGGCAGTGATGTAGTGGCAGTGTTGTAGGGGCAGTGTTGTAGGGGCAGTGTTGTAGGGGCAGTGTTGTAGGGGCAGTGATGTAGGGGCAGTGATGTAGGGGCAGTGATGTAGGGGCAGTGTTGTAGTGGTAGTGTTGTAGGGGCAGTTTTGTAGGGACAGTGTAGTGGCAGTGTTGTAGGGGCAGTGTAGTGGCAGTGTTGTAGTGGCAGTGATGTAGTGGCAGTGTAGTGGCAGTGTTTTAGGAGCAATGTTGTAGTGGCAGTGTTTTAGGAGCAGTGTTGTAGGGGCTGTGTTGTATGGGCAGTATTGTAGTGGCAGTGTTGTAGGGGCAGTGTTGTAGGGGCAGTGTTGTAGTGGCAGTGTTGTAGTGGCAGTGTTGTAGTGGCGGTGTTGTAGTGGCGGTGTTGTAGGGGTGGTGTTGTAGGGGTGGTGTTGTAGTGGCAGTGTTGTTGGGGCAGTGTTGTAGGAGCATTGCTAAAGTCCAAGTCAAATTTATTTACATAGCGCTTTTTACAAAACATCTTGTCACAAAGCAGCTTTACAATCGGAAGAAACCTCGGGAGGACCAAGACTCAAAAGGGAACCCATCCTCCATTGAGCAGCCCGTTAGCATAAGTCCGTATTTGTGGTCCAACATTAGTTCTATAGTTATAGTTGTGGTTCTAGTTCCTAGGCCAAGTATTCACAGTCCCATCAGTGCAGATGGTGAGCCTTAAGTAGGAGTTGGCATCAGCACATCCTCGTGCAGTAATACTGTAGCACATCCAACCCCGGCATCAGCACATCCACTGGCAAGCCAGACCATCTCCCAGGTGTTTGTAGATGCTTGCATGGAATCGTCTTAGGTAGAAGCATGCAAAAAGATAGACAATACAAGACTGAGTGTGTGGACATCAATTTAAACCACCATTGATTTAAACATATATAGCTCATGTGCCAGTGATTAGCATGTGGCTCTGGCAGGCTAATCTATAGCAGCATAACTAAAGGGAGGGGTTCGGAGGTGACCACAGTCATGGGGGCTCACTGAGACATTGCTTTACACCCAAGTCATTGTCATAACTAGAGTGATGCCATGACACAACTGGATGACAGCATCAACATCTCAGATTATCAGAAGTCTCAATGCCTGGGGGCCCCCCACACCTTCACAAGTAGAATATTAACTGAAAGCATGATAAAATAGGTGAGTCTTAAGTCTAGATTTAAAGATTGAAACAGTGTCAGAATATCGGATCGTAGCTGGAAGGCTATTCCGTAACTGAGGAGCTTTAAAGGAGAAAACTTAAAGCGTTGTAGTGGCAGTATTGTAGGGGCAGTATTGTGGGGGCAGTGTTGCTGGGGCAGTGTGGCTGGGGCAGTGTTATAGGGGCAGTGTTATAGGGACAGTGTTGTAGGGGCAGTGTTATAGGGGCAGTGTTATAGGGGCAGTGTTGTAGGGGCACTGTTATAGGGGCAGTGTTGTAGGGGCACTGTTACAGGGGCAGTGTTGCTGGGGCAGTAGTGTGCTTAAAACTCAGTCAGCAGTCACTTCTATCTTCTAACTTGGTAAGTGCAACAGCGGGTCCAGGTTGGTGCAACCAATGCACAGCGACGTTCAGCAGGACCTGTGGGCTTAATAGGGAATTAGAGGAATGAGGGACAGGTGCTATGAGGGACGGGATAATGAGCGGTGATGATTGAATGATTAGTAGGCATGTGATTGGGATCTGGGGAGATACGAGAGCTGGAATGCAGTGAAGTGGGTCCGGCCTACTGTGACAATTACAATTAGTATTGTGAGAAAATGGAATTCTAGCATCTATTTTTGTTTATTTTGTTACATTGTATTCCTGCGTACTGTCTTTTATGTCCTAAATATGTCGAAATGTTTGTTGTGTCAACACCGAAGAAAAGTGGGGAACGTAATTTCCATTACTTTGTATGTGCAGAACATGTGAAGGAATTGACAATAAAGCCTACTTTTGACCTTTGAAATGTACAGTGTAGGGATGTCCCGATCCAGCTTTTTGAACTTCCGATCCGATACCGATATTTATTTGCACTTCCGATACTCAATCAATCAATCAATCAAATTTTATTTATATAGCGCTTTTTACAACAGTTGTTGTCACAAAGCAGCTTTACAAGTGCCGAGTCCTAGCCCCCAGTGAGCAAGCCAAAGGCGACAGTGGCAAGGAAAAACTCCCTAGTTTTTTGCATGAGGAAGAAACCTTGAGAGGAACCAAGACTCAGGGGGGGAACCCATCCTCCTCTGGCCGACACCGGTCACCATGACAACAACAATACTGGCCTATCCGAGCATGTATTAAAGTTTAAAGTTATTTAGCCAACTTACTTTGTTGTCAAACTCACATTGAATAGCGTTTTACTCTTGATAACAAGTAGCCAGCTGAATTAGGTGTGTTTGAATAATACACAATGGTTGGTAAGGAAAATGACCTGTTTATTTAGCAATTAATAAACTCAAAATAGACATACTAATTGTGACGCTGGGCGGCGACAGACGGACGAGACACAGAATCCGTGTTTGCGACAGACGTCACGCTTTATTCCACACTTAGATTGCGCAATAGCGCACGATAAACATTCAACATACAATGCGACGTCCAGACATAGACAACAACGAGCACAAGACACTGCGCAAACGCACATTAAATAGACAGACCACATCAACCCCACGTGATGACAAGACGAGCCACAGGTGAGACGGATAATGACAAGACGCACCCGCACCCACGGAGCTACACTGACGCAGACGAGTAGACACAGACAACGTTAACACGCCCCAAAAGGAAGGGTTCGGGGACCGTAGCGTGACACTAATAAATAACAAACAGAAATGTCATCAGTAAACCAAGGCTTAAAAAGCCATAAGTGCAAATAATAAAAATAAAAGTAAATTGTATTTTTAAAAAGTGGCAGTTTGTCACGCTTCGCAAACGTTTCTGCCAGTGTTAGTTGTGTAAGACCTTTCTTTTTGTCGTCGGTTTTCTTTAGAAACTCATGTTATTTATGGTGGTATTTCGCTAAATGCTTGATTAGATTGGTTGTATTAAAAGTTCTTATAACTTTACCACAATGCTTGACTTTACTGTAGCATATGTTGCACTCTACCTCTTCGTCTTTGTCGACCTTTAAGGTAAAATAATCCCACATAACTGACATTTTTACCGATAACTTCAAATTTACATGGCCGTCTTAATGGTTAGGAGACGCCACTGAGCTAAATTGGGGAGATGCTATGTTCGTGTGCTGAAGGTGTGCTGGAAAATGCAAACCGGATTTTACTCTCACTGGCGAAAACACAGCATCGGACTTAAAAAAAAAAACTGGATCGGGAGTCTGGATCGGCATTTTCTCGTGCCTGCCGATCCGATACCGATACGCATTTTTTGCAAATATCGGTGGCCGATCCAGTCCAAATATCGGATCGGGACAAGCCTAGTACAGTGTAAATATTTCCTGAATGTTTTCTAATTCCCTCATCTTCATAGATTCTGCAGGCATCTGTTGCAAGCATTTACACAAAATATTTTAAGAGTACACATTCAAAACGTGATTGGGGTGAGTTTTGTCCTAAAAAATGTAATACAATTGTTTTAAACTAAATGCATTTGAATAAATAAAGCGTTTCCCTGAGAAGTCTAATTATTGACATTCATTGTCCTGTGTGTTAATAATAAATGTTAATAAATGAATGTTTAAATGGAAGAGCATTTTGAAATGATAGAGAACACTTGTGTGTAAATGCGAGGCGACCAGTAGTGTGCAGATCCAGCTGCTGAATCTCTTCATGCTGCTCCAGTATTCTGGCAGCAGGAAATGGTGCCAGTGAAATACATCAAGTAGATTATGATATGACAGCTTAGCAGGCTGTTTGAAGCTGACAGCACATCTGTTTCATCAAGATGTACTAATGCTGGCATCTATGACACAGTTCCCACTATGCAGGCAAAAGATAAAGGAAGAACCTTGGGGCTCTCTTCCCACTCCCTCCTCCTTCTTTCCTATCTCTCTCTGTCCCTCTTTTCCTCTCTCCCTGTTACTCCCTCTGTTTCTCTTTTGCTCTTTCAGTTCATTTTTGCTTGTTTGATTTGTGTGTGAATTAATATTCACTAAGCACCAGAGGGACTCTGGATCTTGCATGCACAGAGGTTGATTAGTAGTGAAAGCTTTGTGCTAATTGTCTGCATCTTCTCTCTACCATCTAGAAAACATTTATGGTGTCTTTACCATGTTTTAATACAGTAGCTAGACTGATTCCCATGTCTTTTCCCTCTTTCCTTTCCTCAGCCTATGTACCAGAGGCCGAGATAAAGGTCGCCACCTTAGATGAAGAGCACCTTCAAGATGATGGGCTCTCAATGGATGGCCAAGATGCAGAGTATATGTGCAATGAAGAAGAGGAAGATGGTGAGGCAGGTCCTCTGACATGTTGTGACTCACACAGTAATGGCACTAACCCAGATGCAGGTTACGCTTCCCCACTCAGTGACACCAGCGATCACATTCCAGATTTTAAGAGTACCTCATCAAAAGAGGGCCATGAAAAAGAAGAAGTGTCCAGACACAAGGACAACAGAAACGTACTAGGGGACAGAAACGTGCTAGGGGACAGCCTGGCGCAGATGAAAGCTGTCTATGCAAACCTCATTTCTGATGCCTCCTGGTCCAGCTTTGCCATGGACATCACCAAGCCTGTACCCTCTAGTAGTGTCACCACACAGACAGCCAGTAGCACACCTACCAACATCACTGACATCACCAGTGAGAGCAGCCACCACAATCAAAACACCTCTACTGCCAGCAGCGTTAATGGGACTCCAGGGAGCAATTCAGAATGCAACACTGGCACCCCAGTTAGCAGCAGTGGTGCTAGTAATGGTGGTGGTGTATCTTATGACTGGCATCAGGCTGCTTTAGCCAAAACACTACAACAAAGCCCTTACCACCTACTGCCAGAACCCAGTCTGTTCAGTACAGTTCAGCTCTACCGGCAAAACAACAAACTATATGGCTCTGTTTTTACTGGAGCAAGCAAGTTCAGGTGCAAAGATTGCAGTGCAGCATACGACACACTAGTAGGGCTTACTGTCCACATGAACGAGACTGGCCATTACCGTGACGACAACAAAGACAAGGAGGAGGACAGTGGTAAGCGCTGGTCAAAGCCCCGCAAACGTTCCTTGATGGAGATGGAGGGGAAAGAGGATGCCCAGAAAGTCCTGAAGTGCATGTACTGTGGGCACTCCTTTGAGTCTTTACAGGACCTGAGTGTTCACATGATAAAGACTAAGCATTACCAGAAAGTGCCTCTCAAAGAGCCTGTGCCCCTGGCCACCAAGCTATTACCATCAACCAAAAAAAGACCTGCTCAAGATCCCCTGTGCCCTTGTTCACCAGAGACACTCACAGGTTCCAGTGGGGCTGTATCAGCCACAGAGGCTGGAAAAGATATGAAGGGAACAGCTAATCCGTATGTTACACCCAACAATAGATATGGATATCAGAATGGGGCTAGTTACACATGGCAGTTTGAGGCACGTAAGGCACAGATTCTAAAGTGCATGGAGTGTGGGAGTTCCCACGATACCTTGCAGCAGCTAACTGCCCACATGATGGTCACCGGCCACTTCCTTAAAGTCACAAACACTGCCTCCAAAAAGGGAAAGCAGCTTGTATTTGACGCAGTGGTGGAGGAGAAGGTCCAGTCAATCCCATTACCTCCCACTACTACCAGACTGCCTGTCCCCAGCCTTACGTCCCAACCTGTGTCCCCCCCCTTCTCTGGCTCAGAGATAAAGAAAGAGACAGAGGAGAAAAAGATGGAGGTTCATGAACTTGTGGGGGAAAACATCAAGGAGGAGAAAGAGGAGTCTGAAGATAAATCAGACATGGACACCACAACATACAAGTACCTCAGAGAAGAAGATCTTGAGGGGACTCCCAAAGGTGGGATGGACATCCTGAAGTCTTTGGAGAACACAGTGTCCAGTGCCATCAGCAAGGCACAGACAGGTACACCCACCTGGGGAGGGTACCCAAGTATCCACGCAGCCTATCAGCTTCAGGGATCTTTAAAGTCACCTTTACCTCCCTCAACAGTTCAGAGTGTTCAGGTGCAACCAGCCATCACTAGTGGCAGCAGAACAGTAATGTCTGAACCTGTGTCAGTGATCCATGCCCCGTGCAGCCCCTCATCACCTCCCTCCCTTAACAATGTGTCAGCAATGGAGGAGCTGGTCGAGAAGGTCACCGGAAAGGTTTCTGTGAAAAAAGAGAAAGAAGAACAAATAGTGAGTGTGGACCGAAGGTCAGCATGTGCAGCCAAATCACCGTCACTACCGCACACGGAGAATAAAGGTAAGAAAGGTACTGTGTCTCCTGCTCTTACAGCAAGGAGCGACAGCCCTAGAAAGACAGATACAGAGTTTGTGTGTAAAATAGAGCCTAAAGAGACTTTAGTAGAAAGTCATAACCACATAAAACATGTCCCAGAATCCTGCAAATTGCCCATCACTAATGGGAACAATTTGGGGATCATAACTGATCACTTCCCTGAGGCATCTTTTATTAGCCCTCTTAGTGCACTACAGTCAGTAATGAATTCCCACCTCACCAAAGCCTCCAAACCAGTCCACCCTCCCTCTGATCCTTTATCAATGTTATTCAGGATCAGCAACAGCATAATGGACAGGTCTCCATACCACTCTGCTTATGATAAGCAAAATGAGCCACTTAATACTTATTTCTATGAAGACAACGAGCAGCCCATAGATCTGAGGAAGTCCAAAAGCCGAAGCAGTAACAGTAACAACAGTGATCCGAGAAGCATTAGCAGCAGTAGCCACGCAGTAATGAACAACACTATCAATGAACCCAGGACTCTTCATCCTAGCTTACCTCTTTCAGACTCTGTATCTTTCCTGCGGGAGAATGCCCTGATGGACATCTCAGATATGGTGAAGAACCTCACTGGTCACCTAACTCCCAAATCCTCCACTCCTTCATCCATCTCAGAGAAGTCTGATGCAGACAGCAGTGCATTTGAGGAGCCACTGGATGACGTCTCTTCTGCACAGAAGCGGAAAGGCCGTCAGTCCAACTGGAGTCCTCAGCACTTGCTCATTCTCCAAGCGCAGTTTGCCTCCAGCCTGAGGAAGACTCCAGAAGGTCACTATGCCATGACAGATCTTGGTCCTCAGGAGCGTGTGCACATATGCAAATTTACAGGCCTATCAATGACTTCTGTCTCCCACTGGCTGGCCAATGTGAAATACCAGCTGAGAAGAACAGGTGGGACAAAGTTTCTGAAGAACATGGACTCCAGTCAGCCTGTGTTCCTCTGTGGAGACTGTGCTTCCCAGTTCAGGACACCTTCTTCTTATATTAGCCATTTGGAGTCTCATCTGGGTTTCAATCTCAAAGACTTGTCCAGTTTGTCTGTGCAGCACCTCCAGGAGCAGAAGGCTGCCTCCATGATGATGACAGACCAAACCCCATGCAGACCTCTGCTGAGCTTAACACCACTCCATGACGACTCTACACCTGACTCCATATATCAGTGCAGACTCTGCAACCGAACATTTGTTAACAAGCACGCGATCAAGCTACATCTGAGCAAGACACATGGAAAGACATCAGATGACAACCTGGTGTTTGTCACACCATTAGAAAAACTAGGAAAGGAGCAACAGTGAGGTGCTCAGGGTTAAAGGACAGCTGGGACTGACTCATCTTGTTGCACTAAACTAAAACTGACTACATTTCTGCACTGGGCCTGAAATGAGCCATCAAAAATGTTAATTTTTGTTGTGAAACTGCCTGACTGGATCATTTTTCTCAAGTTTTTTTTTTTGTTTTTGCTAAGCTTTCTAACTCTTAAAATTGTATTTAAATTTGTCTGATATGTGCATGTCTTTTAGTGATGGTAAACTAATTTTCATTTTACATGCTCTTATAATGACTACTGTTTTTATGACAAGTTTGGCATAAAAATTGGACAGAGGAAACTTGATAGAAAATATTAATGGAGACTGAAATATTCCGAAAACTGAAATAGCACCTTAAGTACAATCGTATTTTATAAACAGAGCTTTTTAAAAATAATTGGAATCCATGCATGACCAGTTTTTTTTATCTTTTGGCGACCTAAGTTTGCTATGTTTCTTGCATTTTGAACCTCATAAGCGTAACAGGTTCATGGCTGTCGAACTAACAGAGATGTGTTCGAGTATGCGAAGATGCTTGAAGAACAACACATGGATTCCTCTTTGGTTTATCACTTTAGAATATTTTGGTGTTGTGCCACTTGGATTTCAGCTCATAGCAGAAACTACAGCTTGGTACAATGGTCTGATTTAAAATCACATAACATCCTTGCTATTTGCCCCAGCTTAGCATCTTTATATTGTAAGATGTGTGTAATCTTGAGTTTTTCTATGGTCATTTTATATAATACAAAACATAGTTTAAATAGTTATATGATGTAGATCCACAGAATTTTTTTTAAAAGCTTCTCTGACTTGGTTTACAAAAACATGAATTAAACCCACATCCATTTCGGTGCATGAAGTTGTGTGAGTGAGCACAATAGCGATACATTTCTATGTTTTATCAATAATACTGTAAAAAAAATAATTAAAAAAAAACTTTTTTAGAGCCAATTACGTTTTATTTTCTTCAGTTGTAAAATAAACCCAAATTATACAAAGCATGCATTGTCTTCTTTCCACATTGTCATATAGTAAGATATATTTACTACTGCATTACTATCTTTAATGTTAATTAATTTAGTGTAACATTTTATCAACAAAACTACACTTTAGAAACTCCATATGTATAATAGAACAGAAAAAGTGTGTGATAAATGTCCACTTTCATTTCTCGTGACTGAATTAATGCATCACATTGCAGTGACAGTGTGTGTGTGTGTGTGTGTTATTGCCATATTCTCAATACTAGAATGTATATATATGGTTTGTTTGCCTTGTCACCTGAACATGTCACTGCAGTGTAATAATAAAGTTAATAATCAGAGGTTATAGCACCAAGGATGGTTTACAGGACACAGGACCTATAAACAAGGAGAAGAGCAGTGAGATTAACAAGGGTAAAGATTTAAAGGAATCCTAGGGTTAATCTAGGACAGGGGTACTCAACTAAATTTGTCCGCGGTCCAATTTCGGCAGATACCTGGGACCTGAGGTCCGGTGCGGTGGGGGTGGCGAACGTAAGTTGTTGAGCGGGGGGGTGCGAACGTAAGTTGTTGGGGGGAGGACGTAACACTCATGACGGAGTGTTTTTTTCAATAGCCCTGAAATAAATGCTTTTTTTTGGTCCGTATCCAGTTAATCAGGAATGAGATTGGGTCCGGACAGGACTGCGTTCGGGTCCGCCAGTTGAGTACCCCTGATCTAGGAGATTAATTCAGTCACAGCAGACATGAAAGTGGAGATTAGGCCCAAAACAAATTCCAAAAAAATGTTTTTCATATAAACCCCAAACACTCATCCAGATTATACATGAAAAGAGACCCAGACTGAATAGCATGTAGACGTGGCGTGTAGGGCAGTGGCGAAGCAAATGTGTATTATACTACTTGGACATTCTGGATTATTTTTTTTATTTTAAATGAGGCAGGATTGATCCTGACAGGTATATATATATATATATATATATATATATTATATATATATATATATATATATATATATATATATATATATATATATATATATATATATATATATATATCTAGATTAATCTCATTAGACCAGGGGTGCATTAGACCAGGGGCTCATCTCCTGTTTCCAAAATGCATCAATGACTGCTTAAGAAAGCTGTTCTACTTTGATACTTGAAGAAAAAAAACATGCTCAATAAAATGTAGGCTACTCATGTTCAACGGTTTATTCAGTTAAACATGAATTTGTAAGCCTACATACTGTACATTAAAAGGGGTTGATAACATGTTTATTCAGCTAAACATGATATTTGAAATGTAAGCCAACATTTAGTACATTTAACCTCACGGACGTAATTTGGGGGGGACTTTTTCAAAAGCCAGTTTTCATCCTCTGCAGTTTTAACGGTTAAAAAGAAATATTTCAATAGCGACGAATCTAGCGCTAGGACCATGCAGAAAACGACCACTCCGAGCTCCGCTCCGGAAACACTTTACATTCCTAAAAATGAATTTTCCATGAAGCAAACCTGGCGACTTCGTGGCTGCATCCATGTAAACACACGTACGATTTGTAATTCACAGGTTTGAAAACTCGTTCTTGCCCCTACTGTGCAATTTGGTTAGGAATACAGCCGAGCTAAACTATCAAGTTGAAAGTCATCATAGTTTGCTTACCCATTTTGACCCAGTTCCCAACCCAACTTTAAGAATAGATTAACGGCAATCATTTTTATATCGACTGATAAGAGTATCAAATTAACGAATGCCGTTAACGTCGTTAACGGCCCACCACTAATATATATATATTAGTGGTGGGACTTTTAACGCGTTAATTTCGATTAATTAATTACAGGAAAATTAACGCACAAAAAAATTTACGCATTTTACGCATGAGACACTTTTGCACCGTGGAATGTTTCTCAGTGCACGACATCCAGACAGATAAATTACAGTTGTGATCAAATTTATTCAACCCCCACTGAAATAAAGTGTTTTGGCCAGTTTGACATTGATTTTTATCATTTCAGTCATCTTATTTACAATTATATCAAAGAGGCACTTATAAATTAGACAAACATAACATAATATTTATGATGGAATAACCACAAATGTCTTTACTGTTCTCACATCATTATCAGTTTTATTCAACCCCCTAGTGACATTATTTTTTAGTACTTAGTACAACATCCTTTTCCAGTTATGACAGCTTTCAAGCGTGAAGCATAGCTTGACACAAGTCTCTTGCAGCGACCTATGGGTATCTTAGCCCATTCTTCATGGGCAAAAGCCTCCAGTTCAGTCACATTCTTAGGCTTGCGCACTGCAACTGCCTTCTTTAGGTCCCACCAGAGGTTCTCAATTGGATTTAAGTCTGGTGATTGCGATGGCCACTCTAGAATGTTCCAGCCTTTCATGTTCAACCATGCTCTAGTGGACTTGGATGTGTGCTTCGGATCATTGTCCTGTTGGAAGGTCCAACGTCTCCCAAGCCGCAGGTTTGTGACTGACTCCATCACATTTTCCTCCAAGATCTCCTGGTACTGAAGGGAATTCATGGTACCCTGCACACGTTGAAGCTTTCCTGTACCATTAGAAGCAAAACAGCCCCAAAGCATAATTGACCCCCCGCCATGCTTCACAGTAGGCAAGGTGTTCTTTTGTTCATAAGCCTGGTTCTTCCTTCTCCAAACATAGCGCTGGTCCATTGTCCCAAACAGTTCTAATTTAGTTTCATCTGACCACAGTACACTGTCCCAAAACCTTTGTGGCTTGTCCACATGACTTTTGGCATACTGCAGTCGACTTTTCTTGTTCTTTGGAGTCAGCAAGGGGGTGCGTCTGGGCGTTCTGGCATGGAGGTCTTCGTTATGCAGTGCGCGCCTTATTGTCTGAGCTGAAACTTCAGTGCCCACATCTGACAGGTCTTTTTTCAGTTCCTTAGCAGTCACGCGGGGATTTTTCTCCACATTACGCTTCAGGTAGCGCACAGCAGTCGCGGTCAGGATCTTCTTTCTGCCACGACCAGGTAACGTTTCCACTGTGCCCTTTAACTTGAACTTGCGAATGATACTTCCGATAGTGTCTCTTGGAATATTTAACAACTTCGCAATCTTTTTATATCCATTGCCATTCTTGTGAAGAGCAATAACCTCTTCTCTTGTCTTCTGGGACCATTCTCTTGCCTTCACCATGCTTGGAAACACACCAGTAGATGTCTAGAAGGAGCTGAGTATCACAGTCCTTTTAAATCTGCCTAATTGGTGCTTATCATGCTTGATTGCTGCTCGTTGACATCCACAGATGTTTTCTATACCTGATGGAAAACACTGGAATGAACCTCTGTTCTTAGGAGTGGTAGTCGTAAAGGGGTTGAATAATTGTGTCAATGAAGAAATCACAAAAAGGCCATTTAATACTTTATGACAAAAAAAATTGATGCTATCTTAGTTGCATTTAGTTCTTTAACAAGTCCTTGTAAGATTTCATTATTAACACAATTACAAATGTGCACTGAATTCCATAAAATCCTTCGCAGCATTGGGAGTTGAATAAATTTGATCACAACTGTATATGGACGCACAATAAGATGAGCATGATGGAGATGACTGAAGAGGCTACGCTGGTGGATGGGAAATTTAAATATAAGAAACTTCCAGATGGAAGTACAAACAAAAATAGTGTTATTTGCACTTTATGTAGGAAGGAGTTCACTTATCACAGGAGCACTTCCACCCTTCATTACCACCTCAACGCAAGCATGTTGGGGCTAACGCGCAGGTCAGTAATGATAACTTAGCTGCTAAATGTATTCCTAGTACGATAGGGTGACCAAACGTCCGTATTTCACATCCTGTCCCAGGTTTTTTTAAGTGAGGAAATGTCCTGGTTTTTAAATTGCCTTCATTGGACCATTAAGACTGGATAAAACTTTCGCGAGTGGCCGTAGCGCGCGACTCCGTACGCGTTTATACATGACGCGTCACATTATTTGTGTTGTTCGCTCTCTGTGGTCGAAGATAAACGCTTACAAGAAGCGCTGCACATTGCGTCAACTGATGCAAGTTACGAACTACCGTCCTCGTTCTTACGTACGAGGTTAAGAAGTACTTAGCGCTAACAACGTTTTGGGAAACTCACCCCAGAAAGACAATGTCAAAGAAAATCCAGCAGCTGTATGATGAGGAAAGGGAAGTAAAACAGGTTATTGTGAAGAGCGCCACAAATGTGGCTCTGACTGGGGATCACTGGACCTCTGTTAGCAACAAGAATTATCTTGGTGTCACAGCTCATCTTGGTCAGAATTTCCAGTGTTCTGAACTGTTTTCTGCACTCATCTATTGGTCTGTGTAGTAGACTGGTGGAAAAATAAACAATGTTTATGTTATGTTGAAGTTTATGATTATGTTCATTGATTCATTCATCATTCAAACTTAAATTAATATTTCTCATGTTAAATACTGAAATGCGATTAAAATGCGATTAATTAATTACAAAGCTTCCGATTAATTTTTTTAATCGCGTCCCACCCCTAATATATTAGTGGTGGGCTGTTATCCGTGTTAACGGCGTTTGATAACGTGAACTTTTCCCTGAATTATTATGATTAAGCACTTTCAGTAAAGTGAAAGCACTAATAGTTTTGCAGAGAAATAGCTTTATTTTACAACTTTTCCCTGAATTATTATGATTAAGCACATTCAATAAAGTGACAGCACAAAAAATTATGCAGAGAAATACCGTAATTTTACAGATTTTTCTTGTCCATATTCATCATGACTTCCAGGACAAACTCAAATGTGCAATGCAAATTGCTGTAAGGAATGCCGTCTGATATGTCCCTCCTAGCTACACCTGCTACTAATTACCACGCCCCCTTTTCAGTCACATATATACACCTTCCCACCACTTCCTCGTCGCGAAGTATTGCCGTTCCCATGCAGCATACCAAGCATTTCCATTACCTGTTCGATCTCCTGTGCTTTGACCCTTGCTTTCTCCTCAGACCTCGCCTCCTGTCTAGCCCTCCTGTACCTCCCGGATTCTGCCCTCTCATTATGACCCTGGACCTTCCCGACCACCCCAAGAAAACGCTGCTGTTGTTACTGCACCTAGCGCTAGTGATACTCGTGCCGTTTTATGTAAACGTGACTCATTTGAATAAAAGCGGTATACTTCAGCAGTTGGATCCCTCTCTGTCTGGTCAATACGTTACAATTGCAAAGTTATTTTATACAAATGGAAAAAGTATATTATACCAATGTTGAGCACCTCAATGTCCTCCATCATCACTTTTAATCATTTAAATCCCCAGGACTGTACTCAGTGTCTTTCTCTATCGCCAATATCAGTAGCCTGAACACAACTACAAACACATAACACTGATGTGAAATGAAAGATACACTCATCATTTACATGTAGGGCATTTAGCAGACGCTCTTATCCAGAGCGCCTTACGAAGTGCTTTGCCATCTGTTCACAGAATTAATTCTAAATAGTACATAAGATAGGTCAGAATTCAAGGTACCCTCAAACCAGAATACTACTAAACTACCGAAATCAATGCAAAAACCTAGAAGTACACAAAAACTTAGGCTGAATATTGCAAAACTACAGGAATTAAAATGGATACCTACAAGAAATGCAAATTCACATAGGTACTATATCATACATTGGAAAGTATTATGACAAGTGCTAGAGTTTTAGTCTGTTCTACAGATGAGTCTTCAGTCTACATTTGAAGACTGCTGGGGACTCTGCAGTCTGGACAACCAATGGAAGCTCATTCCACTATCTCGGAGCCAGGACAGGTCTTGAAGTTTGTTTTCCGTGAGACTTTAAGCATGGCGTTTTAAGCCAAGCCGTAATTGAGGTTCAAAGTACTCAAGGTTTGGATGGGGCTCTGACCATGGCCATCATGTAGGGAGGGGTTGGTCCATTTTTGGCTTTGCAGGCAAACATCGAGGTTTTAGATCTGATGTATGCAGCACTGGAGTGACGTGAAGATTGAAGACCAGTCGTGCTGCTGCATTCTGGATCAGTTTTAGAGGACTGATGACCCATAGAGAAAGATCCGTAAGTAAGCAGTTGCAGTAGTCCAGCTTTGAGATGAAGAGAGACTGTACAAGCACCTGGGTAGCTTCCTGTGAAAGAAAGGGTCGTATTCTCCATATATTGCAGAGAAGAAATCTGCAGGATCTGGTCATTGGCCACTCAGAGAAGTGAAAAGCAGAAGTCTGCCTGTTAAAAAGTTTCCCTTTTAAAATTTGCAGTCAAAATCCAAAGTTAGCTGCTGTTAATTTTGTGCCATTATATTTTATTATATTATAGTTCTTATGAGCTGAAATATTTACCATGATTTGGAATAAATGATAAGTCTTTGAATCATCATTTACTTGGTTACATTCTGAATCTTTGCAGGTAGAAAATGTATTTATATTGAAATTACTACTCAAAGTTCATCCTTGGAAAACAATTGATGTCTAGGGGCACAAGTGTGCAGGTTAACAAAACTCTTTTTCAAAGAGACAAAAATGTGATACGTTCACCTTATCTGAGTCCCTTTGAAAACCTACAGAGCTTTGTTAAGTTTATACATCTGGACATCAGTTTTCATCCAAGAAAACTCAAATGAACCCTTTCATCAAAAAGGGATCAGACTTCTCTGTTATGTTGAATCATGACGATGACTTTGGAAACCAAAACAAACAGTGAAGAGGGATTCAGGAGGTGGGAGATCCCGAAGATCCAGTGTAGTGATGCAGCAGGGAGAGTCACTCACCTCAACATAATGGCCAGATTGATTTGTACTGTGAGCTAGGCTGTGATGCTCCTGCTCTGTTCTGTGATGCTCCTGCTCTGGGCTGTGTTGCGCTCCTGCTCTGGGCTGTGTTGCGCTCCTGCTCTGGGCTGTGATGCTCCTGCTCTGGGCTGTGTTGCGCTCCTGCTCTGGGCTGTGTTGCGCTCCTGCTCTGGGCTGTGTTGCGCTCCTGCTCTGGGCTGTGTTGCGCTCCTGCTCTGGGCTGTGCTGCGCTCTAGCTCTGTACAGTAAACAAAATGTAGGAGAGATTTGGTGCATATTATTTTTTTGCTTTACATATTTAACATATGAGAAAGCACATTTATTCCCTAAGGGTTAAAAAGCTATGGACAAAATCTTCACAATGATCCCAATGGTCTCCTTCACCCTTTCTTTCTTCAGTGCAGATCTGCATTAGCTTAACTGAGAAGTGGTCCAGCTGCAACATGAATTTTAATTGCATAGGATTTTCTCCATTAATCTGGAAAGGTTTTGAAAAAAAATACTGCAGTTTTAAGTCTATTCATATTCATTACATATTGTAACGGCCTCGAGTCAGAAAGACAAGAATGAGCCATGACACCAACGTTAGCGAACTGTTATTTTATAAGCAACACACTAAAAGCATAAACAAGTGCCAAATACACTGATTCTAAGGGGAAAGGGAGGGGAACACTAACACACTAACACACATACAACACACATCCAGGTAAACAGGGAACTCACCGCGGGGCCTGCAGGGAGGCCTGTAGAGTCCACCCCTCGACGCTGCCCATTGGCGGACGGTACAATATTCAGCCACTGCAGATCCGTGAGGCGGATTTTTTTTTAAACCCCATTAATGTCTGCCACTCAAAATCCAGATCCAGAGTGATAAAAATTGTAGAAATTACATCAACTACAAAATGCGACATTAGTAGCCTATGGAGAAAGCTGAACTGTTAAGCACATAATGTGCTTTAATGTGACTATTAATCATTACAGATAGAATAGTAGCCTATGGAGAAAGCTGAACTGTTAAGCACATAATGTGCTTTAATGTGACTATTAATCATTACAGATAGAATAGTCGCCGACGTTCCTAGCAAATTAGACTTAACGTTACCTCAGAAAAAAGTTCAACTATTTCAAGGTTCACCTCACCTTGAAACCAATTCAAAATGAGACCGAGACCGAATTTGAGACTAGCTATGTTGCTAGTTAGCTAAATTTCAATTAACCTTATAACAAAGACTTGATTTACCACATAAATACATAATGGGTTAAATAATGCTCTAACAGTGACCGAATTAAAGTATTTTAATGCATTAGATATTAATATTTTATTGTTTACATCTTTATCAAATGAAACATTCAAGTGAAATGTGTTTTTAGACTGAGCTAACTAGCTAGTTAACTAGCTAATGTTGGCTTACATAAATTAAGGACGTTTTCTTACCTGATGTCACCAATAATGCTTGACTTAAATTTTCTTCCTCTGTGCCCCGTTTCCATCTTATTTTGTGGAATCATCCAACGATAACCCGTTCAAAATAATAATTTGGCAGGCAGATGTAAAATAATCCAGGTAGCTAGCTAGCCACAGTAGATCGTAGGCTGACCGACCGTAATGTCCACCGTCAGCACACTCAGTGAAATTTTTAAACATGACCTGAGAGGTGCAAACAGTTGTCATTGGCCAGTTTCCTGAATGACAGTCAGATTAACCAATTATGGTTAAAAACAACACGTTGAGTAGTGATGGGATTTTCGGCTCTATTTTGAGATGCGGCTCTAATGGCTCTTTTTACTGTGGAGAGCAGGCTCTTTTCGGCTCCCAAACGGCTCCCCATATATATTTTTTACATTATTAATTAATAGCTTAAACCTAATTTTACAACATTTTGTTTCATTATTGACATTGTTAAGCACTTGTGATGAGTAAAAATGCTGCATAACAATGCTTTATAAATAAAACTTTTATTATAACCAATTATTAAATTATCACAAAATAGCACCAAAATAGAACGCAATACAGCTTGGCCAATTGCCTGCCGTTTCCACAAAAAAAAACTTTTTTTTTCAGTGTTTTCCCACCTCATTATTAACTGAAAGCTGCGTGTGATTGGTCAGATGTGTGGAGCACACGCTTGACATGCGGGCAGTGGAGACATTCTGTGCAGTGTCCTCCGAAACGATATGTGGTAGTATAAAGAAACACCCCTCAAAAACAGGGGAAGGAACATTTACCTGACGAAAATTAATGTTGCATTGTGTTCCAGGTTTGAAAAGTGCTTGAAAATGTAACTGTATTTTAAGTTTAAGGTGCTGGGAAATATTGAAAATGGCCTTTTTCAATATTGAAAAGTGACGTACAAGTGCTTGAATTCCACCTTGTAAAGGTGTATGAACCCGGCATACATAACTTTGTTCATTGCGCTGGTCCTCACGCAGGGGCGATTGCATCATTTTCGGTGCACAGACCCCAGTATAAACTTAGCTTAGGCACCGACTGAGGAAATAAACTCTCCGCTCTCTACCACTGGCAGAAGCAGAGCAATACGCACAAGGAGAGGGAGAGACAGCGAGGCACCGAAGGACAAATAAAAACCTGTGGCACTGTGGCACTTGCAGAGCACAAGTGCAATACTGAAGGAAAAAGCGGCTCCCAAATAGGATCCCTAAAACGGCTCCCATCCAATCGTTCACTTCAAAGAGCCGGCTCGCAAACGACACATCACTAACGTTGAGCTCACATCACGTTTATGCCCCTAGATAACGTTTATATTTAAGTGGTTGTTCAAGTTGTGTTTTCATTCCAGTGTGTAACTATAGACACACACATTTTTTAAGTTTAAAAGCCTGTTCCATTACAATGTACGTCTACCAGTATATCAGTTCATCTGTCTCTCAGTGTGTTACAGGTTATTTCCTTGGTTATTTTCAAGTATAGACCCAGTGTTTAGAAATGTTTCTTATAAAAGTCCAGCACCCAAACATTTTCTATTGCCATTGACTGCACAAGAACTAAAATGAGAACAGACATCAATAGAGATGGAACAATCAACAGAAATCTCCTACAGCCATTACTACAGTTACATACTTTAGATATGCCAATGTAAAAATCTAATTTCTGAACTGACATTAGGAAGTCACTCTTCATTCTGTAGTCATCATAAAAATGATCATAATCATGATTTTCAATTGCAGAAATGTTTTTTTTTGTCAAATCAATTACCATCACGTTCTGTGGCAAATTAATATATTAATATACTCTATATGTTTTGATCTGTGTACATTTTTCTCCTGTACATCAATGGATCCTCTGAATTACGAGGACGCCTAACAACAAGCAGTGCCAAACAACTAAACACATCGCCAAAAGACAATAGATAATATAAGATTTTGATTAAAATAACAGAGAAAAAAACTTTTTTGTTTTTACAGACAAAAAAACAAAAAAAATAAACCTTTATATAATCAACGTAATGCTTAATTGCAGATAATTGCTGTAATTGTGCATGAATCTGTATATAATTTTAAAAAGCCAAAAAATACCGTATAAATAATACTGTATTTTTTCTGTAAAAAAAAAGAGAAAAGCGTGTAACTTGAAATTATCATACTTAAAATAAAAGATATTTTGTCAAATTACAAATAATGTCTGCAATTTTACAAAGTTTTTTATACAATTGGAAAAAATGTTAAACTACATTGAAATATTTACAATTATTTTCCATAAAATTAGGAAGTTCTCTTTGCTGTGCATGCCACCATCTTTTCTTTATCCAATTAATTGACAACTTGTAGTCTTCCCCGTTTTCAGACACACCACATAAATTTTTAGTTATTAAGCCAGCTGCATTACTCTTTGTTCTGACCACGTTGGAATAAACCAGCTGAGCTCATTAACATAGTCGCGCTGATCTACTGTTTAAAGTAGTTGCTTTGTTCCATGACCATGTAGCATTTGTCTTTTCGGGCACTGGAATGAATGTGTGCGTGCACGCAAAAAAAAATACGATTTATAAAACCTTGCATACACACACCTGAATGCTGTTTCTGTTATACACCACAATCTTCAAAATGTACACAAGTGAACAAGCCTCATGTTCCACCTCTTTACCGCCCACACATCCATAAATGGTCCATGCAAATTATATCATGAATACTTAAATGGGGAATGTCCCATTCATTGCTGAATGTGATGGTTAGAGAATGGACATTTAGAGAATGAAATTGCTTTCGACTGATGGAAGCAGCTCTTATAGCAGTATGAGTGCAGTCAACTGCTCCCCATCACATTTGGGAAACCAGCCACTGCTGCAAACTGCGCTGTGATGTTGACCTGTTCATTCACCATGTAAGGAAGCGTCCAGAGGGCATCCAGACCAGATGCCCGAACCACCCCAACTGGTTCCTGTCTACATGGAAGGGCGGTGGCTCTACTCCGAGTCTCTCACAGATGACTGTACTCCTCACCCTGTGGAGGAAACTCATTTCAGCTGCTTGTAATTGCAATATCATTCTTTCGGTCAATACCCAAACCTTGTGACAATAGGTGAGAATTGGAACGGAGATTGACATTTTAGATCAGCTCTCTCTTCACCAGCGGGCCACCCAATGGAGGATGGGTTCCCTTTTGAGTCTTGCTCCTCCCAACGTTTCTTCCTAATCTCCACCATCATAAGGAGTTTTTCCTTGCCACTGTCACCTCTGGCTTGCTCATTAGGGATCTGGGCCCATACGATTGTAAAGCTGCTTTGTGACAACATGTATTGTGAAAAGCGCTATATAAATAAATTTGACTTGACTTGATCACAATGGTCCAGTACAGCATCCGCAACATTGCAGCCACCGCACCTATCCACCTGTCAACCTTGATGTCACTTTGAGTCTGTTGTATCATGCTGCCCAATGCACTTGGCATAATGGAACTCAAGCAAGGCTTGGGTCTCCTTGACCTATTAGCCAATTCCTTCTGAATGCTGCTGGTTCAGGATTCTTGCAGGTTTCAGTGAGTTAAATTTAAGACTTTTTTAAGACCTTTTAAGACCATTCTCAGTGAAATTTAAGACCAACACAACATATTACCACAAACAATCCAATGATCCCAGATACTCTTAAAACATTTTATTTTGATTAATTTAGTTACAGGATTACATTAATTCAATATTAAAACAGATAATCAAAATAGTAACATTCTCAACCCAAGCAACCTTACCAACACAACACTAGCATATCTACATACAACCTCACCCTACATATCTCTGAGTTCTTCCTTTTCAGTACCAATCTCAGCATTTGACTTGGAAAGGAGCTGAGCCATCTTGGATCCAGCCTTGCCCTCAGCTTCTTCTGCAAGAGAATCTGCCACTCTAGCAAGACAAGTGGATACGTCTTCCAAGCTTTTCTTCCTTTTCTTAAGGTCCTCTAAAGACTGCTCAGTCAGCTCTCTTTTCTGGCTCTGGGATTCCTTTTCTTTCCTGATTCATTCCTGATCCAGAAAGAGTCAGTATTTTGACCGTGCTGCACCCACAGATGCTAATAGTTCCTTGGTGAGGGGAACCTGTGACACCTCCATGCATTGTGACAGTCACATATGAGTCTGTGTGTGCCAGTTGTGTCCTCTTGCATGTTTTCTGCCTCCACCTCCTTGTTGGAAAATAAGAAATAAAAAGATAGACGTACACCATCAAATTAAATAATCATACACACATTATACATTTAACAACATGTAGACTCAGCCTATCTTCAAGTATGTCTAAGGCATGGTTTGACCAAAATCCTCACACCCTGCAGCTGATAAAATTTATTAAATGTTACATTTTGGTTAAATTACTGAAATAAATGAAATTATAAAATTAACTAATTAAATAAAGGCTCAGAATTTTCTTTCCCCAGGCCATCTGTATCTTAAAACACACAAAACTTTTTTAACCCCCTACCTTCTTTTCTATTTATTATCCCGATGAAACCAACTTACTTTGTCTAGCCATGCTGAATATGAATTTGAATGTTAACATTGAAAACGTTGGGACACTACCTGTTTTTACCCTATGTATATATGCCCACTAAAAGGCAATACATCAGTACAATGTAAATAAAACCATGTGCAATCCATGAAACAGAGCATGGGACAGTGGAACATGTTTCAAAACATGACATAACCCATCTACAGGGCATAGTTTTTTTTTTACATTTTACATGATTTAACACAGTAAATATATTTTTATTTCCTCTAGCTGGGATTTAGCATGCATTGAAACATTTCTCTAACTCAATGCCATGGACAGTACATGGTTCTGAGATGTTTTTGTATTGTAGCCTAATTGTATAATAAATGGTTAACACATTGAAAAGAAGACTGTGGAGCATAAGTAAGGATCACTTACTTTGATAAATTTTGGTAGATCCTGCGCTGTTTCATGGCCCATGAAATGAGAGCCCATGTACCTCGATTGCACATATCCATTGCTCCAGAACCGAACATGAAGATCCAGCTGTTTGGATTTTGTGGTTGAATTAAAGCTTTCATCGAACATTAACACATACGGCCCGGTAAGAGCGTATCAACTCTCTCTTGATGAAGTCTGCCAAGCCAAATCTAGCTATATATGCGATTTGTTTAGTCCACACGAAAACTTTTTCGCGATATTCGAACCAGGGAACATTGCCGTCACTCTATCCTAATGTAGCCCGAATATCATTAGCCGAAGCACTAGTGATACTGCGGTGGAGTCCGGCGGGACCCGGCACTGACGATAGCGAAGACGGCGGGGATGAGGCACAAAATTGCGTGAAGGCTTTTCGCGACAAGGGCCGTTTCCTGCCTGCGGTTATTATGGGTTTTGTAGTTTAATTAATTAACACGTACCAACACCTGTAGCCGCGCACAAACACAGACAACACAGAACTGACTTCCGGACGTTTCGATTAAACTACACTTTTCTAAAATTAACTAAGGTAAAATTTTAAGACCTGACTAAATTAAATTTAAGACCTTGGATGAAAATCTGGCTGTTTTTTAAGTCTTTTAAGGCCTTAAATTTAAAGTTTTGAATTTCAGACATTTTAAGACTTTTTAAGACCCCGCGGGAACCCTGTGGTTGCCAGAAATCCAAGGACAATGGAGGCACGGAAGTCCACTCAGACTCAATGTCACCAGCTTCCCACGTAATGCGGTAAAAGCTCTGCCAGATATGGGAGTTAAGGACATTTCTGACAAGTTCCTCTGCCAGACGTTCCCAGCAAACCCTCACAATACGTTTGGGTCTGCCAGGTCTGTCCAGTATCCTCGCCCGGCATCTGATCCAACTCACCACTAGGTGGTGATCGGTTGACAGCTCAGCTCCTCTCTTTACCCTAGAGTCCAAGACACACGGACACAAGTCCGACGATATGATTACAAAATCGATCATCGAACTGTGACCTAAGGTGTCCTGGTGCCATGTGCACCTTTGGACACCTCTATGCTCGAACATGGTGTTTGTTATGGACAGACTGTGACAAGCACAGAAGTCCAATAACAGAACACCACTCTGGTTCAGATCGGAGAGGCCATTCCTCCCAATCCCACCCTTCCAGGTCCTACTGTCATTGCCCACATGAGCATTGAAGTCTCCCAGCAGAACAATGGAATCCCCAGAAGGGGCACCTTCCAGTATCCCCTCCAAGGACTCCAAGAAGGCCGGGTACTCCAAACTGCCATTTGGTGCATAAGCACAAATAACAGTCAGAGCCCGTTCCCCAACCTGAAGGCGCAGGTAAGCAATCGTCTTGTCTACCGGGGAAAAGCTGTAAGTAAGCCCACTCCAGCCCTCCCCCTTTCACCCTGAGCAACTCCAGAAAAGAATAAAGTCCAGCCTCTCTCGAGAGAAATTGTTCCAGAACCCAAACTGTGTGTTGAGGTGAGCCCAACTATATCAAGTTGGTATCTCTCAGCCTCGCACACCAGCTCAGGCTCCTTCCCAACCAGAGAGGTTATGTTTAATGTCCTAGGAGCCAGCTTCAGTAACCAAGGATTGGTACGCCAAGGGTTCCGCCTTTGGCCACTCCCCAATCCACTAAGCAATGAACCCCTAGTACTATGTCTCCCACAGGTGGGACACTTGTAAAGCTGCTTTGTTACAAATCTACCGACCCAACTTCTCCAGCTTCGAGCTAAGCTTGACGAGAGCTCGTTCCTCAGCGCTAGCCATGAAAAACAGAAAAAACAAAAGCAGAGGGAAAAAACAGAAAAATGAGATAAAATAAATGAATCTCGGTAAATATATTACACTAATTTAGAAATTTATTGTTAAGGTAGATGTATTAGGCTATAGCTAAGCTAGGCTAATACGATACGTGAGTCCGCATTTGCGTGCGTGCTTGAGGCCGTGCGCCGGTGAAACAGGAAACAATCCGATGTGACCTAGGTGACGTCTCCCTGCAGCGCGCAGACAGTCGGTTTAGCCTGTTTGTCTGCTGCCTGACCTTGGCTCTGGTTTGTCAATCCCCATTAACTACTCCTACACTACCACTATTAATCCCCATTAACTACTCCTACACTACCACTATTAATCCCCAATAACTACTCCTACACTACCACTATTAATCCCCATTAACTACTCCTACACTACCACTATTAATCCCCATTAACTACTCCTACACTACCACTATTAATCCCCATTAACTACTCCTACACTACCACTATTAATCCTAGCAGATATGCTACTGGAAATGAGAGCAGCACCCTCCCTAGAGGGGTGAATGTTGTCCCGCTTCAAAAGGCCAGGCCTGCCCTCAAAATGTGTCCAGTTATCTATATAACCCACTTTGTTTTATGAGCACCATTTAGGCATTCAACAGTGTAGTGCCCATAACCTGCTGTAGGTTTCAGCGCCATGCTGAACTGGAATTGGGCCAGAGCATATTACGGAATCTGACATCGTCACCGCTAACTCACACACCTCTTTAATCTTATCCTTTGTGATCTCAGACTGTCTCAATCCCACATCATTGGTGCTAACCTTTGAGTATTTACATTTAGCCAGCACCTTTAGATTAACCCTGATGTCAGGCGCTCTAGCTCCCGGGATACACTTGACAATGGCTCTAAGGGGGTCGCTACATTCATGTGTCAGAGCTGTGACCTGTTTGACACGGGAACCTGAGCTGAACGGTCTCAGCCCTACGGCGATACTGCCGAGACATCACCCATTCGCCCCGCTGCGAGGGCTCTAATGCCTGAACTTGGGGCTCGGTGCGACACGGTGGCTTGGTGGTTAGCACGTTTGCCTCTCAGCACTGGGGTCTTGGGTTCAAGTCCCTATCTGAGTGGAGTTTCCATGTTCTCCCTGTGTTTGCGTGAGATTCCTCTGGGGTCTCCAGTTTCCTCCCGCAGTCCAAAAACATGGAGGTTAGGTAAATTGGCATTCCCTGACAAATTCTCCCTGAGTGTGTGTCTGTGTCTCTCTGTTCAATAAAAAGTAGTGTCTGAGTGTGTGTGTGTGCTTGTATGCCCAGTGGTGGATGGTGCTCTGCCACTAGGGTCTGTCCTCTCTCCCCTTCCTGCACCCCATTCAGTCCCCCAGGGGGCTGTGGATCCCGGTAGGGAGTACGCTGTACGCATTTGGCTGTCGCTTCTCACCGGTGTGTGTGATTGGATGTCTGAGACTTGTACCTGTGTTAACGATTGTAAAGCGCCTTGGGTATTCTGAAAGGCGCTATATAAATTGAACGTTCATTCATTCATTCAAAATCTTCTCCATCAGGTTAATGATTAATCTACACTTCTCTCATATAAAATTACCATTACTGATGCCACACTCAGCACAAGCAACAAGTGACTCAGACATAATGAGTTAAGATGTACATCAATGTTTTTGAAGGTGGAAAATGTCTTCCGATGGCTTGTGGAGGTTGCTGGTATCGAAGTTATGAGAAGTTATATCCAGTAAGGATGTGAAGATAAATATGAAGAAGATTTTCAAAATGAATAAGTAACTCATTTATCAGTATGGAAAACAGTAGGATTCAAAAATGGTTTGAAAACCGGAAACCAACTGGATACCCAGACTCCAAGAGTGCTTTAAAGGACATTTCAGCAGCTAATATTGAGAATCTGGAGGGTTAACTGACAACATCAGGATGTAGAGAACTCATTCATTATGATCTGAATTATTGTATTTAGCCAAGAAAATGCACAGAATGTCTGACAGGACATATATGTCAAAAATAAATAAAATAAATGTAATTGAAAACCTTTAGTGTTCTTTGGGTGAGAAGTGTATCCTGCCAACTCATGTCTAGATGTTGTTCTGTTATTTCTAAACACTGGTTCCATCAAGATCTTTCCCATGTCCAATGAGTTTCTGTAATGTGAGTCCTCCTAAGCATACTATTGCTACATTACTGTAACACCCAGATACAATACCTGCAAAAGACCGTTGGGCTCCACCAAAGGTGCACATTGTCTCTACTTCTGTTTGTAATATTCATGGACAGGCAAGACACAGCTGAATAGCTAAATGAGGGCTTCTGGTGGGGCATCAGAGCTGTTTGCAGGTTTGCAGATGATAAATGATAAATACACCCTGCTTCCCTCTGAAGGTAGAACAGGCATAAACAGGGAGGAGTTTTCAAGGTAGACACAGGACACAGAAGGTGTTAGTCCTGGCAGAGCTCCTACACCCGAGGGTCCCGTCCAGGAAGATGAAGCACTCAGGACAGAGCGGCCTGAGTTTCTCTTCTCACCTCACTGCCATAACAACCATGAAATTGACAAATCAGTGAAGATGACAAGTTCTGAAACTTGTAATATGTGTAGGTCTGCTGCTCTGATACAGCACTTGTTTGAGTCTTCTATATGTCAAAAACATGCTTAATTAAACATGTAGGTTTATATATTGAACAGGCTTACATTTCAAATTACATTAAAAAAAATCTTGTTTAATGATGTGCTCATTCTTTTTTATACAAATTAATATCTTGGCCTCAGCATTCCTGATGCACTGTTGCTCCCACATTTCTTTTGTATATTGCATTTATTCTTATGTCCTTAGAATATTTTATGCTGTAGCCATTGTCTTAGAAAAATGCTGCATAAATACATTTTATTTGATGATTATAGCCTAACAAAAGGGATTAATGCATCAGTAGATTAACACATTTTATATATAAAGCAAACTTGCTGGATTCACTATGTAGTTAAATGGGTGAATTTCATGGTTATTGTCACTTGCAAAGTGCTATATAATGTAATGCAAAATATAAAACTTCACAAAACTGAAAACGTTGAATATTTTTGGTTCTGATGATAATGGCTGAATTTGGTCATTGACATTTTCATCCTATTTCATCCTGATCATCAAAGATTACATGTAATATAAATATGTATATAAAGAGTATATTTAGTAATATAAATATGTATATAATGAGTATATTTAATATAAATATGTATATAAAGAGTATATTTAGTATTATAAATATGTATATAAAGAGTATATTTAATATAAATATGTATATCAAGAGTATATTTAGTAATATAAATATGTATATAAAGAGTATATTTCCCCCTCACAATGAGAGAATTCTGACATCTCAATAACTTATGCAAGGTCAGGATTGCATGCGGTGGACATGGTTCAGACACGGTTCAGATCAGGCTGAGGCGTAACGTCATTTACAATCAGACACACAGCTGGACAGACACACATGTTCTAACAAGTCATACAGCATTTGCATAAAAAGCCTAAAGCGCCATAAATAAGAAATGCACTTTAGTTTGAAGAGTGTGTGTGGGTGTGTGTGCATGTGCGGGTCATTCTGCATGTGCATGCATGAGTGTATGTGTGCACACAAGCAAACGTGTACATGCTTGCATCCATGTATGTGTGTGTGTGTGTGTGTGTGTGTGTGTGTGTGTGTGTGTGTGTGTACATATGTGTGTATGTATATGTGTGTGTGTGTGTGTGTGTGTACATATGTGTGTATGTATATGTGTGTGTGTGTGTGTGTGTGTGTGTGTGTACATATGTGTGTATGTATATGTGTGTGTGTGTGTGTGTGTGTGTGTGTGTGTGTGTACATATGTGTGTATGTATATGTGTGTGTGTGTGTGTGTGTGTGTGTGTGTGTGTACATATGTGTGTATGTATATGTGTGTGTGTGTGTACATATGTGTGTATGTATATGTGTGTGTGTGTGTGTGTGTGTGTGTGTGTGTGTGTGTGTGTACATATGTGTGTATGTATATGTGTGTGTGTGTGTGTGTGTGTGTGTGTGTGTACATATGTGTGTATGTATATGTGTGTGTGTGTGTGTGTGTGTGTGTGTGTGTGTGTGTGTGTGTGTGTGTGTGTGTGTGTACATATGTGTGTATGTATATGTGTGTGTGTGTGTGTGTGTGTACATATGTGTGTATGTATATGTGTGTGTGTGTGTGTGTGTGTGTGTGTGTGTGTGTGTACATATGTGTGTATGTATATGTGTGTGTGTGTGTACATATGTGTGTATGTATATGTGTGTGTGTGTGTGTGTGTGTGTGTGTGTGTGTGTGTACATATGTGTGTATGTATATGTGTGTGTGTGTGTGTGTGTGTGTGTGTGTGTACATATGTGTGTATGTATATGTGTGTGTGTGTGTGTGTGTGTGTGTGTACATATGTGTGTATGTATATGTGGTGGGGTTGCCTGTAACAGAAGGAAGGGGTTGGGGTGTGTCACATTGTATCCACTCCTAGTGTGAACTTGGAGCTCTGGTGAGGCCAGACAGTGCGGTCCTTCTCTCTCTCTGTGGAGTGGCTTCGTACGAGAGACACAGAGACACGAGGGCTGTGACACACGCCTAACGTGGGCTGATGGAGGAGGAGGCTGGACGCACATCATTAGCATGTGCAGAGATTCAGGGGCTCGGTGACACATGTCATGGACAGCACGCCAAACCCCGATGCAACAATCTGACATGCCACGCATAATTTCAACACAATCTGCATGCAAAACCCTTGATCTGCCACGTTGGGCCTGGACACGGGTGCTGTCAGGAGACGCTGTGGGTTGTTACTGTGTTTGCGTGTGTGTGTGTGTGTGTGTGTGTGTGTTTGTGTGTGTGTGTTTGTTTGTGGTGGAAGGGGGCCACAGCTATACCACTCTGACAGAGAGACACAGATTGGGGGTGTGCACCATGCTAGTCTTACATTTGTCATGTCCACTGAGTGGGAACAGTCATAAACAGGAAGTAAAGTAGCATGTCTCCTGCTCACACCTGCTTGTATCAGCACACAACAAGCCTTCAGATCCTGTACAATTACATTCAAATTACTTAATTGATTTCAGTGAACATGTGTATGAGTGGACAACATACTGTGTGACTGACATTGTGTATTTGAGTGGATTCCTTCAGGAGTGTTATGGTCTTACCCACCCCTTCTTTTCAGGCCATTTGCATTAAGCATCAATACGATCCACCTCATTTGAGATTTCTTACCAGGATTAGCCTCCCTGCTAATCCTGGGATCAAGTAAATCATAGGGTTAGAAAAAGTCCAGAGGACTGATCTATTAATTCTGTAGTATTTAGTATCAGTAGTTCAGTAAAACACTCTGACTCGTGAAGCATTAGCTGGACTTTAAATCATAGCTCTAGATTCTGTTTGTTATTAGAAGGTTATATTAGGACATTTACCACTACTGCTTTAAAACTATAGGTCCATTTTTGAATAATTTCATGATTGCTGCAGTCTCCTGCTGGGCGAGTTCAGGTTCTACATTCTGCAGAATTAACACTGCAGCTGTTTTTCTTCCAAGGTTTGACTGTGGCATGAAGCCAAACTTAAATAATATAACACCTACATCAATATATATTTTTAGAGTGATCTGCAATGTTACTGTCATACTGCCTGTTGTACACTAACCCTGATTAGGCAGGAACACAATGCAGGCTGTTCCTGAGGCAGAAACCTTTGAAATGTTACAGCGTCTAGCAAGCATCTATATAAGAGCAGCGTATGGCAGACCTCCACAGTCTGGAGGTGAAGACTCTGGTGAGAGGCTCCATGTAGAGTGACATGAGTGCATGATCCTAGCTGCTTCCACTGGGGTTTAGAGTTGGTTCATTTTTTAGCACCATTTGGAGTGATCCATATATTTAAAAGTTAAGTGATTTTTCACTGAAAGATGTACCACACCACTGTTCAGCTTAAGCCACTGTGTTTCTGACACTCCCATAAACTTTTACCATTGATTCAAGAGCTGGGGCGGGTCATGTACAAACAAATAAAAACCCATTTAATTTAACAAATATGTCTTTGTTCTGATCTTGCAGGAGAACAGAAGTTTGCTTATGATGATGGCAGTGTCATGGATGCTGGGTGGTGGGGAGGGAGGAACAACAGGAACGTGATGGACAGGGGAATGAGGGTGGGGGCTGTTTATGAGTGTCAGCCATGCAGCTGAGTGTGATGCTGATTTAGAGCCATGCCTGTCAACCCATCTGACTCCAGCAGGAGCATCTCTCATCTCCGCACACACACACACACACACACACACACACACACACACACACACACACACACACACGTGCACACACCACTACATACACACGCACACATATACACACACCACTACATACATACACACACACACACACACACATACACACGTGCACACACCACTACATACACACGCGCACATACACACACACCACTACATACATACACACGCACACATACACACGTGCATACACCACTACATACACACGCACACATATACACACACCACTACATACATACACACGTGCACACACCACTACATACATACACACACACACACGCACACACACACACGTGCACACACCACTACATACACACGCACACATATACACACACCACTACATACATACACACACACATACACACGTGCACACACCACTACATACACACGCACACATACACACACCACTACATACATACACACACACAAACATACACACGTGCACACACCACTACATACACACGCACACATACACACACCACTACATACACACACACACACACCACTACATACACACACCACTACATACATACACACACACACACACACCACTACATACACACGCACACACGTGCACACACCACTACATACACACGCACACATATACACACACCACTACATACACACGCACACATATACACACACCACTACATACACATACACACATATACACACACCACTACATACATACACACACACACACACACACACACACACATACACACGTGCACACACCACTACATACACACGCACACATATACACACACCACTACATACATACACAAACACACATACACACGTGCACACACCACTACATACACACGCACACATATACACACACCACTACATACATACACACATACACACGTGCACACACCACTACATACACACGCACACATATACACACACCACTACATACATACACACATACACACGTGCACATGACTGCCTGCTCACTCCACTGCTAGGTCTGCTAGGATCACTATAAATAATGTTAACATTATATTGGCAAGTAATTCAAACTACGGAAACATCAATAAGGGAAACCGTGTGGGTTAATCGAATCTTGTCAAATAATGTTTCCATTCTAATGTCAGTGTAGAATTAATGTCAATAATTCTAATGTGGCTGTGATTTCTAGTTTGAAAAGAGTTTGTTAGCATGTTGGGTGGCATGGAGTTGGCGGGCTTTAGCCATACTGCAAAAGGTTGTAGCAAGGTTAGACTACCAAGATGCCACACTGCTAATTTTACTTTCTTTGTTAATATTGACTGTAGCATAATGTTGTATTGGATGACTGAATACCTAACTAGCAAAGAGAGAAAACCGTCATTTTATTATTGACTTTTAATATGGTAACATAATTTGCTTAAACAGGTTAGGCTAGGCTAATCAGTGAATTGTGGTTTTAGAAAATGTTTTTGTTCCTTAAACTAAAGTGTAGGTAAAACTTTTCTGCTACCACTACCTGAATGATGTACATCATTGGAATATGCCTTATGGATTATTATCAAAGACTGTATGATTATAATGCCCAAAGAGGATTTGGTAGGATGTATAATACTTTTAAACTATAACTTTTTTTTACAAATGTGACGGAAGGTGTACTTTAATACTTAAGTATTTTTAAAAGCAAGTACTTCAGTACTTTCACTTAAGTAAGATTTTGAACATGCAACTTTCACTTGTATCGGAGTAGCATTTGACCAGTGGTATCTGTACTTTGACTCAAGTAATGAAATTGAGTACTCCGTCCGCCTCTGTCCACAGTTTATCTCAGATATACACACTGGAGGAGTTCATCATATCACATTTCAGTAAGGTATGCTATGACCTTGATGCAGGAAAAACCTGTATAACCCAGTCTAGACATTTTTTTTATTTAATACTCTGCAATTACTCAAGTTTGGATGTGTTTTAATAATTTGCAGGGGGACTTTTGTGTTAATGATGAACTTCATTCATTATCATGACATACAGTCTATGGGATTAGTTTTTCCCACTAAGGCTTCTTGGATTGGCTTGGAAGTTTATGACATAATAATTTCACAAGTACCTCTGCTTGTGACGATGGGCGCAGGGCGATGGACAAGGCACGAGTCCAACAGTTTTGCACAAACGTCACTTTTATTTACAATACAAATAGCGCAGACAGTGCACGTGGAACACTCACACATTTAATCTCGATTGACTCAAACAAAAACAAGCACGGGACACTGTGCGAACGCACATTAAATAGACAAAACCACATAATCCCAGAGTGACCACGAGACGAGCCACAGGTGAGACAGATGAACTCATTCAGACACATCCACGCCCACGAAGATCCACAGATGCAGACGTCTAGACGTAGACAACATAAACACACGCCCAAAGGGGAGGGGTCAGGGGCTGTACCATGACACTGCTAAATGCATGATTAATAATAATCCTGGTATATTTTTCCTCTCTTTTATGGATCATCCGATATATAAATATTTATATATATAGGGCATAACAAAACTACAACAAAGGTAAAACTAGAAATTACAGAGAATTACAGAGGGGAAGGATTGAATAGATGTCTCGGTACAGCAGGCCTCCTACTGGTCGCCTCTGTCCACAGCGTCAGTTTTGATGTTTTGATGTTGTTGCATTGTGTTAATCCCTCGGGTGGGCGGGGCCTACGATCTGTCTCATCTGAGGGTCGTTTGTTTGCCTATATATGTCTTGTCTTTGTACCAGTTGACCGCTGGTCATTGTATCCTTCATTCGGATTGTGTCATGGGTTTTTGGTTTTGCGCACTTTCTTCATTAAACCATACTTTTTCCCTGAGACTTGGCGTGATCGCTTCCATTTTATGTCGCTCTCCCTGCCCATCACAGAATGACCAGCCACCCTTCAGAAGCCGCCAGTCTCCTTTACTTTCTCCTTCGTTCATGGTCATGTCTCGTGGTGTTTGTCTGTGTGGTGTTTGTTCTTCATATTGTATGTATGCAGAGGAGAAGCAGGGTCGTTTACTGCTCGTCCTGCCATGCGTAATTGTTCGTTTGTGTGTGCACTGTGTGTTGCACGGCAGTGACTGAAAGCCTTCGACTCTGGTAATGCTCTCCTCAAGCGGGACTGCACTGCCTCGCATTTGTGCTTGTCAGTCATCGAATTTGTGTGTGTGTTTGTGTGAGAACTGTGTGTGATGACGGACGAGAGTGAGCGAGTGCGTGAGTGCATCTCCTGTTTGTCTTTTCATGTTCGTTTTGTCCTAGCATGTTGCATGAATTGTTTTATGTAATTCCACACATGCTTCTCCCCCTTAAATGTGTGTTGGGGGGGGGACCAATGGTGGTCCGGGCGAAGCTCCTGAGGAAGCCCCTGACCAGGAACGTGGGGGGTTCTCTCGAACCGGTGGGTGCCCCTTCCTCTCACTGCATGAGGGGCCTGCCTTGGAGCCCCCAGGCAAAATAGAGAGGAGGCCTTGGGTGTGCTGTGAGGAGATCTCTCCCCCATGGTAGGGGGATCACTTTTGCGTTTTGTGTTGGTGTGTTAATGTGCTGTTGTGTGCAGGTTCCTGGTGGTAAAAGGCGGCTCTCCCGGCCAGCGTGGGGTCTCCTGACGGAGACCCTCCCCTTCGGGCTCGGGGTGACTAGGGTGTTCCTGTGGCAGATTTTCCATGCCTGAAGGGGTGCCCAGGGCCCTAGTCTCTGGCGCTCCTGGGTTGGGTGGAGGAGTCCACCTGGCTATTAGCAGCCCCCGCCAGGGACTGACTCCCCAGGAGGCTGGGGTGACCCCTAGCAGAAGGCCCTAGCAGCCCCGAGAGGTAGGGTAGCCGGGAGCGGTTAGTGGGTGGTGTAGCCGTGCACCCCAGGGAGGCAACCTGCACGCACGGACACCACATATATAGACAAACAAACGACCGTTAGGTGAGGCGGAACATAGGCCCCGCCCACCTGAGGGATCAACACATTGCAACAACAACAGGACAACTGCCACTGTATATGGGGGCGACCAGTATGGGGCGCGCTGTATCCGTGACAAACAATGTGGTATTCATGGGGCGTTCTGTTACTGTGCCAGTACCAGTACCCCCCCCCCTCTGGGGCATGCAAAAACATGCTGAAGGGGACCTGTAGGACATTGGGGCAGACAGAAACCTGACTAGACTAGACCCTGACTAGGACTGACTATACACCGGAAAAGAATCAGGTGTAAAAGACTTGGGTGTAGAAGGAACAAACGGAGAAGTCTCCAGTACAGGTAAGGAGACTACCACAGACACAGGGACCAATACATATTCAGGAACAAGGCCAAGGAACAAGGGCATCGTTTTAGGGTCAAACCCATTTACGGTGGGGATACTTCTAGGAGCATCCTCTGCTGTGGAGTTCATGGTACCTCGTAAGGGTTCCAGAGCTACACCATTGACACTAGTTTTGGATGTTGTGAAGCCTTAGGAGTCTTCTGCCGGGGATTAAGAACAGGCCCTCGGCAGAGGGCTTAAAAACAGCTACAGGTTCTTGGCAAGCTATACAGGCTCATGTTCGTAGGCTGCACTTCTGGGCCAACAGCTACCAGCATAGAAGCATTCTTTCTATTCTTTCAAACTCTTTCCTCAAGAGGAGGAAACTCACTCACTCCGTCCTTAAAAGGTAGTCTATCTGTAACCTTTTACAACTCGGAGGCGGACGCAAATGCTGGAGAAAGCTCAATTTATTAACAGAGTCTCTTGGAGGCTAACCGCGCCAACCCGTATAACACAGGAACGATGAGGCATATTCATGACTGGACAACTCTTGGATAACAACATTTCACAACTTGGAGCCTCCTATAGGCTAACTGTGCTGACCCAGTGACTTAATGTGAAACAAAACAAATAAGACAAAACTATAAAAAATACTACAGACACCAGGATATAAGTGTGACGCCTGAAGGAAGGAGGCACGACGAGCGTCAAAAGGTGCAACACACAACGTTTAATTACACAGACAATGATAAGCTCAGTGCGGAGCGCAAGCACATCCACACGACACTTACACAGGCACGGAACTTTAGACAAAGACGAGCACAAGACATTGTGCGAACGCACATTAAATAGGTGATTGACGCATACCCTCGTGATCTCGAGACAAGGCACAGGTGCGACTACGAACACGCTCACAAACGACCCACACCCATGGAACTACAAACATGGACATAACTGCACGCAGACGACACAACGACACAACCACAGGGAAGGGTCCGGAGCTGTCACCGTGACAATAAGAAAATCTAAACAGGCAAGGAAAACAAATCGATTCTAACAAAACAAACAAGAGTCAAGATAGAAATAAACCAAAAGAACAAACCAAGGCTAAAAATACAAGGCTACGGATATAAACGCAATAAAAACATTAATCTAATTAAACTAACAAAGATGCAAACAAACCAAGGCACCAGAGACACATCAATACAACCAAGACAAAAAATGCATCTTAAACGCAGGTTACAAGATACATAATACCGAAACTCAATAACAAGCAATGGACAAAGTTAACAGCAACTTCGCATAATCTTTGACCGTAGAAGATTGCGAGGGGCAGGTAATGATAGGCAAACACAAACCAACAACTAAGAAAAGAAGCAATCGTTAAACCAACAACCAAACAGATCAGCTTAAATTAACCATGGGAAAAAGGCGAAACTAGGACACAACAAACAGACAGGTAGACTTACGCCGGAGGATTCAACACCAAGGAATATAACCTAACTTAATCACTAGGAAAACTAAAAGCAGCTTTTCAGTGGGCGAGTTACGACATAGTGCTAATAGTGGTCTAACAAAACTACAATGAAGGTAAAGCTAGAAAGGTAAGAATTACAGAGGGGATGGATTGAATACACATAACAAGAAGCTATAGATTCTTAAGTACTGACAAGGGCAGAGGCAAGACAGTTACACAAAACATACCTACACACACACACACACACACACACACACAAAACATACCTACACACACACACACACACACACACACACACACACAAAACATACCTACACACACACACACACACACAAACACACAAACACACAAAACATACCTACACACACACAAAACATACCTACACACACACACACACACACACACACACAAAACATACCTACACACACACACACACAAAACTTACCTACACACATACACACACACACACACACACACAAAACATACCTACACACAGGCTCTTTTTTGTTTCAATGAAGCTGTTTGTTACAATAATTTAAATTATTATAATTCATTCATTTTAATAAGTTTAATTAATTACAATAATTAAACTCTTGGGGTGGTGAGGTAAATGTCCATCTATTCAAAAATTTTCAGAGCTTCTTATAATTAATGATTTCTTAATGACTTCAAATTCGATTGGTGTCTTTTAAATGAAACAACACGGAGCTCCAGATCACAGCCTAGTCCAATATTTTTTTAAACAAATCTCATTTCACCCCACTGTTGTGAAAACCAAAGGTTTCTCTTCTATTATGGAGTTTACTGCATAAACCTCGCAGAACTCTACAGACCCCACAAACTGTTCCTCCCTCCCAACCTTGCAGAAGTCTGCAGAACTCTCCTATGGACCCTACAGAGTTTGTGTTTGTACATGTTTGTGGGGTTACAAGTAAACAAGCTGCTCAAACTCTTGCCCGTTCAGGAGCAAGAATAGCAAAACCATAGCAAAAAAACTGGCATCGGAAGAGCTAATTTATAACATACAGCTTCATTATCTATTACTTCAGCTTCAGTTACAGTTATGGTTTCTTCTATGGTTTATTATTCTATTTATTCTTATTAATTCTTCTATTTATTTTTCATCACTATAAAGAACAATTAGTTACTCGTAAAGGTGTTATATGATTATTAAAGTTTATTATTTTACTGTCACCAACCAAGGCCATGGCAACCGGAACAAACTGATGGTTCCAAAATAGCTGTGAAGCGTCTTCCATTTTCATAAAGATACAGGGATATGTGGACGTGAGAACTGCAAAAGAGAGAAATTGAAAAGAAATTCAAATATGTTAAACATTTCAAAAACAAGATTCTGTCAGGACCTCAGATGCCTTCAAAATTGTCTGAAGATGAACACTGTTGCTGAGGTTAATTTTTTCATTTAGAGATAATAAAGTTAAAAACCGTCTGTGTACTCTTGCACCACTGGCATATGGTTTACTCTCTTTTTAATCAAAGAGCATAAACATTTACTGTAAACACCAAGATGCTGCTTTAAAGTATTGTACTATACTACCAGAATCATGCACTTGCATTAAGCAAGCATTACATTAAATCACAATACATATTCATTCTTTGTTAACTCCTTAAAAGGAATTGATGTTTACATGCAGTTCCACTGAAATATCAATAAAAAATTATTTATATTGCAATTATATTGCAACAGTTGTTATCACAAAGCAGCTTTACAAGTGTCCGAGTCCTAGCCCCCAGTGAACAAGCCAACGGTGACAGTGGCAAGGAAAATCTCCCTAAGAGCATGAGGAAAAAACCTTGAGAGGAACCAAGACTCAGGGGGAGAACCCATCCTCCTCTGGCCGACGCCGGTCACCATAACAACAATTAGAAAGATACATAAACAAAGAAAATATGGGAATGATAAAAAATAGACCCTCAGATATGGCAGTGATGAGTATTAGTACTCCATTAAGAACCTTAAGAACAATTTCTTGTTTCTGAACACGTTTTAATAAAAATAAAACCATAAAGAATGTGGGCAGTGACTGTGTTTGTGTATTAATTGCTTATATTTCTGAAAGGACATTTTACTCCTGAACAAAACTAAGACTTTAAGACAACAATCTAACAATTTAAGATAAGAAAAAAAAATGAACATGGAAGTTGTTGCCATGGACATAACGATGGTCAAGGGGAGACCATGACAAATAAACAATAACAATTCATATCTCCACCCAGAAGGCCTGTGTGTCTGGGATTTCACCATGTTGAGATGATGGAGTATATAAGTTTGTTTTCCGCTCCTCTCATAGATAAGGTACAGTCTCCATCTGCACAGTTCTTTGTGTGTTTTGAAGCATGTATTTGTTGAATGGTGCATGTGGTGTATCTCTGTGGTATGTTTGTACAGTTCAATTAACACTGTGCTTAACACAAGTTAATTTAATACTAGAATGTATGTTGTAATCAAATTTTGTGATTATATGAGTGGTTCTCTCCATTCTGCCCTTGGTTTTTGAGTTGTAATTGGGTTGTAATTGGGTTGTAGAATGCTGGTATTTGCCCAGGACTCTGCTGGACTACACTATGACATCACTCTCTTTATTTTTGTCTGGTATAACAAAATGATAGCTTCCTATCAGTAAGCGCAGTTTGCACTGCTTTTATAAACATTTAACATAATACATAATCATATGCACATTATAACTGGTAAAATCATATCCATGTTGTTGCTGGTAACCAGGCCCCAGTAGATGTGGGTTACTGGTGGGTCCAGTGGGAATGGTTTCATATCATCTGACTCACTATGACACATAATGAATGACTTCCCTTAGTGGGCAGAGACAAACACAGAGAATCTGCCTGTTTTTCCCAGACTTCCACACTCTCTATTAAGTGGGGATTTATGGAGTCTGGTTCCCACTGAACAAAACCATTTGTCTTCCAGTTTTTTTTTTTTGTAGCGATGTTCTTTATCCCCCACAGACTCAGAGGGAAGATTATGTTCTATGTTTTTGCCCCTTTTCTTACACCTCATTTCTTAGACAGAAGCAAATTACCCCACACAATATTTTGAGAAAGACAGCATGCAGTGGAAATATATATTTATATAGTGATATCCATGAGTGATATTCAGTCCAAGTGTGTTTTGCAGCTTAATTTCCAGACTATTTACATGTATTTTGTGTCTCATGCAACTCTGGCATGTGGCTGGCATTTCTATGTTCAGGTAAAACAGGTCTGTCCACCTTGTGATGAGATTACTCAAAGTATGATTAACTAAAAACATGTTTTAATTCAGGAGCTGCTGACTTTATTACAGTTTTTTATGACTGCTAATATGCGTTGCCCAATACTTCTGATACATTTTCAAAACTCTAAACACAGCAACACATTTACCTCATATAAATAGCCAAATAGTTAATATCATGTTCAAAAGCGCATTTTCTTAACTAAATACCAACTCTGCATTTCACAATGCAAACTTTGTTAAAACACAGCAAACCTTGTTCAGTATCCAATCATTCATTCAAACACTAGCACAGATGCTTTATTCGAGATGAACATAGTCAATCACTGCACAACCACTGTAAACAAAACTAACATTTGATGGCAATACAGAAATAGTATTACATGTAATATTTTACCTCTCTCCCAGCAAACAACAGACATTTTATAGTAACATTCTGAAAAAACAGAATACAAAACTGAACAGTCTTGTTATGTGTAATCTAAACGGTCTTCAGTAGTTGGCCACATGTTTCATCCACATCACATCTGATGTTGGCCCTTGCCATACATCTGGGATAGAAAAGCTTGGTATGCCTTATACACCCCTGGCAGTCTTCAGCTGAAATGTCTCTGCAGCCGGGATCCATTGCATCCAGGAGGGACATTTAGTCATGGGGCCGATGATCATACACCTTCCACCTCCAGACTGAAAAAAGTTCCTTAGTGGTGTTGAGGAAAGGCGAGATGGGCGGGAGGAAAAGGGACATCACTCTTGGATGGTCTATAAACCAGTTTGTGATGACATGAGAATGACAGAATGCTACATCGTCCCATCACAAATGTCCTCGTGTTTCTTCCCACCTGTTCCCTTTCTGCTTCTGGAACCAGTTGTTGGTAGAGTTCATTCAAAAACGAAAGAAGGAGGTCACTGTTATAGGGACCAATCTGGCATTTGTGAAGGACCAAACCAGCACTTGAGATTGCAGGACAAATGTTATATTTGTTCCACTCTGACCTGGTACATTACTGTACTTTTTTTTAATAGCATTTATCTATATGTGCAAAAAATGTATATTACAGTAATAGCTTTTCAGCTGCCTTTGTTTTTGCAGAACTTAAACATTTTAAACAATATTTAAGGTTTTGAACTTTAGGTTTTAATTTTTGACATGCTGTGTGCAAACATTTGTAAATAAAACAAAAGTTATGCAGAATTTTGTTATTGGGTAACCTTGTGTGTATAGAAAATGTAAGCATTATAGAAACATGTTAAATTTTGTGCAAAAACAAGATGAATTGTACTATTTGTATAGCCATGTGATGTGGTGATGTGGTGTTTACTGTGTTTAGAGTTTTGAAAATGTGACTACAGATTGGACAAACGCATGTTAGCAGTTGTAAAAAACTGTAAGTAGACAATAACATGCCTCTGTGTCATTGTAATTGCTGGTGTGTATGTGTAGGTGTGTGTGTGTGTGTGTGTGTGTGTGTATGTGTAGGTGTGTGTGTGTGTGTGTGTGCGCGTGTGTATGTATGTGTGTGTGTTTGTATGTGTATGTGTATATGTGTGTTTGTGTGTAGGGGTGTGTGTATGTGTGTAGATATGTGTTTTTGTGTGTGTGTGTGTGTGTGTGTGTGTGTGTATGTGTGTGTAAGTATGTATGTGTGTGTGTGTGTGTGTGTGTAGGGTTGCCAACTCTCACGGATTGAGCGTGAGACACACGCATATGACCGTTTTCACACGCTCTCACGCCACACTTCCGATTTCTCACGCCGAAAAAAAATATCTAGTTTATTTACCTCTGATCCACATCAATGAGTTACTAGTTCGCTCTGGCGCCAACCACTGGCGATCGTGATATAATACTTAATTTGTGTCCATTTTACACCGGCCCGGTAACAATCCACGTTCAATAGAAGAGCAGAGCTCTCTGCTTCCCTTTGTAACGGTCGGTCTTTCTGTCACAGTGCAAGGCTGGGGAAGCTGAGAGAGTGGGGTGACAGCCAACACTTATTTCATGTGAATACATACACAGACATTGTGGCAATAACAAATGCAAAGAAAACAGACATGTGCAAAACACAGATGTTTAAATACACACATTCATAAGGGAAAACGAAACCAGTGAAACAGAAAGCAAGCTAACAACGATAACGACACCAACATCACAGGAAACACAAACACAGTGGTCCATGCTGAGACTGTTTGGTGTGTGCTGTAGTTTTGTGAATGGCACAAGTTATCACAAAATGATTTAATTCCACTGAATTTCAGCCATACTAAGATTATCAATGATTATCTCATTAGATCAAAAGAAAAGGTTAATGAGGACAGCTGACATCACACTGTTATGCTGATTAGAAGAGCAGACTGGTTGATACACATGCAGTCATCATTGCATCCAAAGGGTTTCATAGGACAGTGCTGTTTGTATGATGCACCCCGACCACCAACACTCAACCATTTATGCAATCAGCAACAACTTCAAGGGGAGTTGTTCAACTGCAGTGAAAAAAGCTTCAGGGAGCCAAGAAAGTCAAGCAGCTAGAACCAGCTAGAAAATCCCAACTAAATTTTGTAATGTCAATGTATTGTGTTAGTAAGCTGCCCCTGAACATGGCAGTTGAGCAGACTTTAGCAGCTTGTTTTGGAACAGACTACCACTATTGGGAAGCTAACCTAGCTAACACTATGTTAGCCTCTTTGTGCGGAAGCCATTTTCAGCCCATTTTGGGACATTTTTGAGCCATTTGTACTAGTACACTTTAACACTAGTTATTTCAAGGTGTATTTAGAGGAAAATTATCATTCAGGAAACTGAAGTAGACAGTTGGGCCAACATATTGATTCACCTCCAGGCTTATGTTTCTATCATTTTGGATCCATTTGAGAGCCTCTAATACAGACAAAAATATAAAAAAAACAAAAATGTATATGTACGCTGGTGATGTAGAATGTTTTCTATTATACCATCTATGATTCAATAGGGCCTATATTATATATTAATATTGAGCCCATACATGTAAGTATTGAAGTTACACAACACTGCACATTAAATGTCCATAGTGCCACACCCTTGTCCAAATGTGGCACACCCTGACCCAAGACACTGGCCCATCATCAACATGCAAAACAAAGGTTTATTTATTTTTATTTTTTTTGAAAATTCCAAATGAATTTATAATATAACATAAAAGTTAATAATAGGACAAGAGATGTCCAAGGGTTCAAGAGCTAAGCTAACCATGCTAGCTAAGACCCTAAACAATGCTGAGGACGTACTACAGTACTTATTAAATGTTCTAATACTCTTTATAATCTAATATTTAGAATGAATATTTTGAATGAAAACCTGTCATTCAAAGCCACCAGCACTCCGCGGTCCAATGAAAACAACAGAATTCAAGAGTAGACAGATTTGAGGACAGATGATGTAAAACAATGCTGTGAGGTTGCTGATAGGTCGAGAAATGTTTGTTGTTCTCAGCAAAGGAGAGGATTATGCAATTTTTTGCGATGAAGTGAGCAAGCAAATAAAGGCATTTAGCAACAGTCCATCTACTGTTTTATAATGTGATACTGATATGGGGGTGTTCCATATCACGCTGGAGAGATTATATCTCTCTGCTGTCTTAGGAATGCCTGGTATCCCCCCAGAAGAGGTGGCTGGGCAGAGGGAAACCTGGGCCTCTTTGATTAGACTACTGCACCCGCGACATGGACCCGGATAAGCGGATGAGAATGGATGGATAACAGACAATTGATCATGACTATTTGCTAAATGTACAAAAGCATTTGCAAAATGTGAAACACATTGAGAAATGCAATGATGTTTGCACAAGTGACAAGGAGATGTGGAGATTGAATGAACAGTTTTGGGAATGAAATAAAGAGATACAACGATACTGGGAACATCAGTACCAAACAACAATAGGCACTGACAGCTGGGAAGAATATTGTTAGTATTTCAGAAAGTGTCTTTAAATGTATTTATCACTGTACTCATGATCAGTCTTAAGCATTTTGAATTAATGTAGTTTGAATCCTGACTGCAATCCAGGACTTAATTAAATGTTCAAAGGTAACACAAAGACTCAAATGATTATGATTGAGTTTTGATTGACTTTTCCAATATATATATTGTGTGTGTGTATATATATATATATATATATATATATATATATATATACACCACCGTTCAAAAGTTTGGGGTAACCTAGACAATTTTGTGTTTTCCCTGAAATCTCATACTTTTATTTATCAAATGAGTTGCAAAATGAATAGAAATATAGTCCAGACATTGACATGGTAGAAATAATGTTTTATTTTTTTATTTGAAATAATTTTCTACTTTAAACTTTGCTTTTGTCAAATAATGCTCCCAGCAATTACAGCATTGCAGACCTTTGGCATTCTAGCTGTTAATTTGCTGAGAAAATCTGGAGACATTTCACCCCATGCTTCCAGAAGCCGCTCCCACAAGTTTGATTGGGTTAATGGGCACTTTTTTCATACCATACGGTCAAGATGCTCCCACAACAGCTCAATGGGGTTGAGATCTGGTGACTGCGCTGGCCACTCCATTACCGATAAAACACCAGCTACCTGCTTCTTCTCTAAATAGTTTGTGCATAATTTGGAGGTGTGCTTTGGGTCATTGTCCTTTTGGAGGATGATATTGGCTCCAATCAAGCGCTGTCCACAGGGTATGGCATGGTGTTGCAAAATGGAGTGATAGCTTCTTTATTTAAAAACCCTTTTACCTTGTTCAAATCTCCCACTTTACCAGCACCAAAGCAACCCCAGATCATCACATTACCTCCACCATGTTTGACAGATGGTGTCAGGCACTCTTCCGGCATCTTTTCAGTTGTTCTGCGTCTCACAAATGTTCGTCTGTGTGATCCAAACACCTCAAACTTTGATTCATCTGTCCATAACACTTTTTTCCAATCTTCCTCTGTCCAATGTCTGTGTTCTTTTGCCCGTATTAATCTTTTTCTTTTATTAGCCAGATATGGCTTTTTCTTTACCACTCTGCCCTGAAGGCCAGCATCCCGGAGTCGCCTCTTCACAGTAGACGTTGACACTGGCGTTTTGCGGGTACTATTTAATGAAGCTGCCAGTTGAGGACCTGTGAGGCGTCGATTTCTCAAACTGGAGACTCTAATGTATTGTCCTCTTGCTCAGTTGTGCAGCGGGGCCTTCCACTTCTCCTTCTACTCTGGTTAGAGCCTGTCTGTGCTCTCCTCTGATTGGAGTAGTACACACCATTGTAGGAAATCTTCAGTTTCTTGGCAATGCCTCGCATGGAATAGACTTAATTTCTCAGAACAAGAATAGACTGTCGAGTTTCAATTGAAAGTTGTTTTTTTCTGGCCATTTTGTGAGTTTAATCGAACCAACAATTGTAATGCTCCAGATTCTCAACTAGCTTAAAGGAAGGTCAGTTTTATAGCTTCTCTAATCAGCAAAACTGTTTTCAGCTGTGCTAACCTACTTGCACAAGGGTTTTCAAGGGTTTCCTAAATATCCAATAGCCTCCTTACAGAGTTAGCAAACACAATGTACCATTAGAACACTGGAGTGATGGTTGTTGGAAATGGGTCTCCATACATCTATGTAGATATTGCATTAAAAACCAGATGTTTACAGCTAGAATAGTCATTTACCACATTAATAATGTATAGAGTGTATTTTTGATGCATTTAATGTAAGCTAAATTGAAAAAAAAAACTGCTTCTCTTTCAAAAATAAGAACATTTCTAAGTGACCCCAAACTTTTGAACGGTAGTGTATATATATATATATAACTTTTTATCTTATTTTGACTCTCTTGAAGGCCCTGAAGAAGTCCAACTGAGATAGTGTTGCCTGGGCTGAGGTGTGAGAGCTGGGTGGTGGATCTAGAGGTAGAGTGGGAAATTAAACTGTCAGAATTTCAGGCACGAATGGTCTTTTTCCAGGTGTCTCTGGTCTGCATGATTACATCTTCACACCATAATGAACGTCCCTAATGAAATAAGTAATTAACATATTCTAATAATGCTGACAGATTCTGACAGAGATCATGCCGCATATATCTAACATGCTATGTTAATGGGATCAGTTGCTCTTCTGTGCTCAACATAGCCCCTAGGTGGTTGGGTTTCACATCCAGTCAGTTTCTGCTCTTCGTAACATCCTCTGTCATCATTTTATTCACTATTCTCTCATTATGCTTTTCTCTTTTTCTTTTATTCTGAAAAGATGGATAGATTGATGCTGCCTGAATGAATGTCAGCCTGGACACTGAGTTGAACAAACACAGAATGTGGTTTGTCGTTCTAATAACCAGTCGTTACAACGGCATGCAGAAGAGCATCTCTGAACACACAACACATCGAACCTTGAAGCGGATGGGCTACAGCAGCAGAAGACCACACCAGGTGCCACTCCTGTCAGCTAAGAACCGTAAACTGAGGCTACAATTCTCACAGCCTCATAAAAATTGAATAATAGAATATTGGAAAATGATTGCCTGGTCTGATGAGTCTTGATTTCTGCTGCAATATACGGATGCTAGGGTCAGAATTTGGCATCAACAACATGAAAGCATGGATCCATCCTGCCTTGTATAAATGGTTCAGGCTGGTGGTGGTGGTGCAATGGTGTAAGGGATATTTTCCTTACACACTTTGAGCCCATTAGTACCAACTGAGCATCGTGTCAACGCCACAGCCTACCTGAGTATTGTTGCTGACCATGTCCATCCCTTTATGACCACAGTGTACCCAGTGTACACAGTGTGTTTCTTGAACATGACAATGAGTTCACTGTACTCGATTGGCCTCCACAGTAACCAAATCTCAATCCAATAGAGCACCTTTGGGATGTGGTGGAACGAGAGATTCACATCACGGCTGTGCAGCCGATAAATCTGCAGCAACTGCGTGATGTTATCATGTCAATATGGACCAGACTCTGAGGAATGTTTCCTGTACCTTGTTGAATCTGTCATGAATAATTAAGGCAGTTCTGAAGGCAAAAGGGGGTCTAACCCGGTATTAGAAAGGTGTACCCAATAAAGTAGCCAGTGAGTGTATGTTGTCCAGAGGGACCCAGTCATGAAGTCATGAAGACCAAAGAAACTGCAAAAAAGAGAAACGTCCTTAGCCACAAAAATACAACTGAAAGCTAGCTGATTTCCACTTTTGGCAGGCTGGTCTTCTGATCTCCCTGAAGGGAGTGTGTGTGTGTGTGTGTGTGTGTGTGTGTGTGTGTGTGTGTGTGTGTGTGTGTGTGTGTGTGTGTGTGTGTGTATGTGTGTGTGTGCATGCGTGTGTGAGTGAGTGTGTGTGTGAATGTGTGAGTGAATGTGTGTCATTTGTGTGACTATTGTTGGATTTAAAATTTTAATCACACAAAATTCAAATTCTGTTCTCTCCCAAGTTCTCAAAACTGCTAGGCCATTCTCCTAATGATCCAGTATACTTTTAATTTACAATTCTTTACATTCTTACCAAAAATTGCAAATATTGTTATTTTTGAACATGTATCCTTCAGTGAAGGATCTGTAATTAAATACAGAGGTCATTTATTCCTGACATAAAAGAAAAATGTGTGGTTGAGCTTTTACAGGAGAGATTGTGGTTGAATCTGGCCTTCCTCTGTATGGTGGTACACACATTACACACACATACAGTACACAAACTACACACACATACATACTTCCTCTGTGTGGTGGTGCTCTGGCCTTCAGAAAGCCACTGAAGACTGGGAGATTCCTGGAGGTGAATCTCCTCTGCTAATCACCCAGGAGTTGAGGCCAAATCTCCAGACTTGTTTCCAAAGACAAGAGCAATACAAAGTGCAGTGGACACAGACTTATCGTAATAAAGGTACTGTGTTGGCATGTTTAAAGCATGGAATGTTGTAATTTGAAGTGCTATGGTCTGAAGGTCTGTGGCGTGATGAAGCAGGTTGGGATATGTGCCAGTCTGGTGTTTGTGGCATGTCGGAGTGAAGCCTACAGAGTTCTGATTTGTAGCTTTGTCTTTTCATACAGTCCAGCTGAAGTCTTGTCCTTGGGGACATGACCTTTCCCTGTTAGGCACTTATTCAGTTACGTTTCCACTGTGAGTCTCTGAGTCTCATATAGACACAATAAATAGCCTGTCTGACTGAAGGATGTTTTCCAAAGGAAATGTGTCACACTGAGAACATATTTCTCTCCCCTGTAGAATCTGCTTGATACACAAGTGACCTTTGCAATTCACAAGAGCTCAGTTTCTGGGTGAAGGTGGACATGTCTCCCTGTCCACCACCAAGCCCGTCACACACACACACACACACACACACACACACACACACACACACACACGCACACACACACACACACACACACACACACACACACACGCATACGCACAGGGGAATATAGAAGACCCAGTCATAGCAGGTCACCTTTACCAGTCACTGAGACACTGCCCAGAAAGACTCACTGTTGTCTGGGCAAGAGGAGTGACTACATTATCACTACCAGTTATGATTCAGTGGACAACAAGACAACAGTCTTCATGTAGGAAGTGACAGGGTCAGGGTCTGCACACCTGCTGCTGATGATCTTAGTACTCAGACATGTTTGTGCTTATCAAAGAATGATCAGTGATTAAGCTAGAGTTATAGTAAGATTTAAAAAACATGCCAACTTTAAATATACACTGTATATATGAATATAGTGTATAGGCCTGTGTTGAAAAAATTGATTTTCCAATTCAGAATCGATTCGCATATGATGATCTGATTATCGATTCGTACGTCCAAAGATCGATTTTTTTGTGAACTTTTACCCCCGCCTCGTCACTGAATTCATGCAGGCGTGCTCGGTCTAACTAACTGTAAAACAACATGGCGTCGGACAGTGACGGTAACGATGATAGTCAAATCGGCAATCTAAAAACAGGACAGTTTATCCAGTGTCGGTGACTATTTACAGTTAGTCCATGTCACTGACATTTTACCCAGTGTTTTTACAGTTCTTGTAACATTGGGCGCAAGGCGATGGACGAGACAGAATCCTTTGCACTTTCCAAATCATTACGTTTATTACATTTACCGAAGCACAGACAGCGCATATAAAACACGTTAACAACGAACATGTATTACTCCAACGACGAGCACAGGACACTGCGCGAACGCACATTAAATAGACAAACCACATAAACCCCACGTGATGACGAGACGAGCCCCAGGTGAGATGGATTATCACAAGACGCACCCGCACCCACGGAGATCCACAGACGCAGACGACGTAAACACGCCCAAAAGGGAGGGGCCGGGGACTGTAACGTGACAGTTCTGTTCTTATATTCGCACTTTAAAGAAAAATACACGTTTACATTTTATACTTTCAGTTTATTAAGTGTGAGCACTTTTAAAATAAAAATGCATTTGGTAGCAATAGCTTTTAGGTGAATTCTTAATTATTTCAATCATAATAATAATGCACTGGTTAGTGTCCCAGTAGGAGTCCACTGTTGCAGATATAGACACCTCAAAGATGTCCTCTGTTTATTGTCCTGGATTACCTTTCTTGAAGGTAGAATTATGATGACCCTTTTCACCAGTCTTCCAGCCATCAGTAACTACCAAATACCAGTAACTATTTGCTGATTAATATCGATGTAATACTAGTTTTAACATGCTGCTTCTGTACACAGTCAGGAAACAGCTCAAATACATTTTTAATAACAACCCCGAACTGAATTGGATCGAATCGATTAAATAATGTTAATAAGAATAAATCGATTCTTAATCTTCAGAATCGGAATCGCATTGATTCTTGGAATTTGAATCAATACCCAGCCCTAATAGTGTATATATGAATATAGTGTATATATGAATATAGTGTATATATAGTGTATATATGAATATAGTGTATATATAGTGTATATATGAATATAGTGTATATATAGTGTATATATAGTCCAGACCCCCCAGAAAGTCGCGATGTTGCGATTTGCAACTTCAACGCAACTTCAAGCAAATCCCGCAAATTCAGGTCGGTGTTGCAACTTCAGCCAATCACCGCAACTTTCCCACAAATTTGACCAATCACTGATGTCGTCTTGATGTGACGTCGACAAACTCCCGCCTTACCTCCGTATATACGTTCAAGAGGAGCAGACTGAAAGCAGCAACAGCGACGAAAATAACGGCAAAAAGATCGGGAAAAGTAGTATCCTGGTACACTACATGAAAGCGAGGATAAACTGTCCAGATCAGACCCGCGAATTGATTATCTATGGCCCCCTAGATGATATTTAATTACTATTAGAACCGGCCCGCAGGCCACAGCCGCCCGATGGTGTTTTGCACGCACAAACACTACATTCCCCACAATGCAACGGTAGCCCGCGAAGTCACTGCAGCGCACGCAAGCGGCGAGGGTCTGAGATAAAGTTTATAAGTTTAAACTTTGAACTGAGATAAAGTTTATTTATCTCTGATCCATATCTATGAGTTACTAGTTCGCTCTGGCGCCAACCACTGGCGATCAATCTCGATATAATACTTAATTTGTGTCCATTTTACAGGCCGCCCGGTAACAACTTATGTTCGCTAACCCCGCCCGTCAACAATTAATGTTCGCCACCCCCTCCAGGTTCAAATCTCACTCTAAGCGATCTTGAAAAGTTGGCAACCCTGAATAAATAGGTAAATAGATAATTAAAATGGACTACTAAATAGAGGAAACCATACAACATTTACTCCCTATTGTAATGTACTCACAAAAAAGCAAAAACACACCGCAACTTCCATCGCAATTTTTTTGAAAAACGCTTTCACAGTAAGCTGAACTAAGGGGCGGTAACTCACGGCATATTTACACACTCTAAACCGCCAAAGCGTCAGCTGAGGCGTCAGCTGCTGTGTGCAGATCCCCTCGTGTGAAGACCTTGTTGTGTAAAGACCTGCGAGTCCACCGAGCAAGGCCACCAACTAGGCAGGCAGCCTTACTATCTCAGCTATGTGCTATCAACACATTCCAATAATCGCCGGGTCCTACAGGAAGCGGAAAATAACAAATAGGCAACAAAACCATGCGAACCTTAGGCAGTAACGCAATAACGCAGTCCACTCCTCCTACTATTACCACTCTTTCTGTGGGCTTATGGAATTGTCAGTCAGCTGTAAAGAAGGCCGACTTTATTGCCTCTTATGCAAATCATCTATCATTGCAACTACTGGCTCTGACTGAAACTTGGATCAAACCAGAAAATACTGCTACATTGGCGGCACTCTCCAATAACTATTCTTTCAGTCACACCCCTCGTCCATCAGGATGAGGTACAGGTTTGCTAATTGCTAGTGGCGTTCAATTCACTACTCTCCTACCACCAACCACATACACCTCTTTTGAATATCACGCTACACTGGTGAGCTCACCAGTCAAATTGGGTATTATTGTCATCTATCGCCCTCCGAGACAACTAGGCGATTTTATAAATGAATTAGACATGTTATTGTCTTCCATTCCAAACCATGAGTGTCCCGTACTTGTTCTAGGAGACATGAACATTCACCCTGACAGTCATCCTTTGATCTAGAGCTGGTCCACAGCCCTCCAACTCATAAAGCTGGAAAAACCCTAGACTTAATTTTCACACGTCGGTGTGTTGCTGACTCAATAACAGCAACTCACACAATGACTCACACCTCTTCATGTATCAGATTACTTCTTCATTCAATTCAGTATCAATATCCATCAAACAGCCTCTGCTGCTCCAGCCATGACCACCTTCCGTCGCCATCTCAGTGACCTCCCTATAGATAAATACTCATCACTGGTTATCAATACTATGCCTCCATTGGACTCATTCACTGCTCTCAGTGTGAATGCTGCCACTGATACACTCTGCTCCTCGTTGAGCTCCTGCTTGGACAGATTCTGTCCGCTGACATCTAAAGTCATCCGCACTAACAAGCCACAGCCATGGCTGAAAAATGAGTCCCTTCGGAAGCTACGCTCCAAATTACGTAGCGCTGAAAGAAAATGGCATAAAAAGCATATCATGTCTGATCTATCAAACTATCAACGTCTCTTGGTTTCATTCTCAGATTGCCTAACAGCTACTAAACTCGACTTCTACAACAACAAAATCAACTCACAGACTGATTGTCGGAAACTATTCACATCCTTTAAATCACTGCTGAACCCTCCAGCTGCTCCATTGCCTACCTGCCTTTCAGCTGAAACATTTGCCTCGTTTTTTACTGGGAAAGTGATAGCCATCAGTAGCCAGTTTACACACCCATCCACTGTTTCTGTTTCATCTCATTTGATCAAGGGAAATACACTCTCCTCATTTAATTCTCTCTCTGAGGAGGCAGCACTAGCCCTCCTAACATGTAGTCGCCCCACTACATGTCTGCTTGATCCAATTCCCACGAATCTTCTACTAACTATTGCACCTACTATTATTCCGGCTATTACACATATGATCAACACCTCACTTTCCAGTGGTGAGTCTGCCTTCAAACAGGCCCAGGTAACACCCTTACTTTAAAAACCTTCTCTTAACCCTGCTCAGGTAGATAACTATAGGCCAGTGTCATTACTACCCTTCCTTTCCAAATTCATAGAAAGGGCAGTGTACAATCAAGTCTCTGATTTCCTAACCCAGAATGCTTACCTGGATCCAAACCAATCTGGCTTTAAAAAGGGGCATTCCACTGAAACGGCTCTGTTGTCCGTCACTGAAGCCTTGAAAACTGCCCGAGCTACTGGACAGTCCCCAGTGCTCATACTGCTGGACCTATCAGCAGCTTTCGACACAGTCAACCATGACCTCCTTTTATCTATGCTCTCAAATATGGGAATCTTGGATACACCACTATCTTGGTTCAGGTCCTACCTTGCTGAGCGTTCTTTCAAGGTATCATGGCTGGGGCAACTGTCCTCTAAGCACTCTCTGTCCACTGGAGTGCCCCAAGGATCGGTATTGGGACCCCTTCTTTTTTCCATTTACAGCAACTCGCTGGGTTCAGTTATCCGCTCGCATGGTTTTTCTTACCATTGCTTCGCTGATGATACTCAGCTTTATCTGTCATTCCCACCTGACGATTCATCGATCTCGGCGCGGATATCCAATTGCCTTTTAGACATATCCTCATGAAGACACATCACCTCTTCAACTGGTGCTCCCTGCAAAACAGTCCGTTCAGCACAACCTCACCTTGAAGATTGATTCTACCTCTCTTTCTCCATCAAAGGTTGTGAGGAACCTTGGGGTTATGCTTGATGACCAGCTTTCATTCACTCATCATGTGGCTAATGTTGCACGGTCTTGCCGCTATGCGCTCTATAATATCAGACAGATCAGACCATTTTTAACGCAACACGCCACTCAACTTCTGGTACAAGCTGTGGTAATCTCACGCCTTGATTATTGCAATGCTGTACTAACAGGCCTGCCAGCTTGCACCATAAAACCACTACAGATGGTCCAGAATGCAGCAGCCCGTCTGGTTTTTAACTATCCAAAACAGGCACGTCACACCATTGCTCGTTGAGCTCTACTGGCTACCAGTTAGTGCTCGTATCAGACACAAAGCCTGCACGATCGCCTTTAAGGTGATGACAGAGCAGGCTCCCTCCTATTTGCACTTGCTTTTAAAGCCTTATGTTCCGGCCCGACCGTTACGCTCCTCCACTGAACGTCGCCTTGATTTACCTAACATTCGTGGGAAGCAATCCAGATTGTTCTCCTCTGTAGTTCCCGGATGGTGGAATAAGCTGCCTTCGACCATCAGAGCAGGGCAGTCTCTCAGTTGCTTTAAGAAACTCCTAAAAACTGAACTCTTCAGTGAGCACCTGCTCTAGCGACCTTAAACACTCCACTGCATCATCATCCATTTTATGCCAAGTCTGAATTTTATTGTAACTACTATTTTGTAGTATTGTAAGTCGCTTTGGATAAAAGTGTCAGCTAAATAAAATAAATAAAAAATAAATAAATATCAATGTAAAATAGCAAGTTCAAACTGTAGGTATAAATTAATTACTACACTGTAAAAAAAAAAAGTCGTAAAAAAAACGGTAACATGTCCGGCAGCAAAAGTTGCCAAACAGTTAACGTAAAATTACAGTAAAATACCACACATAATTCAACAATGAATTACTGTAAAATTACAGATTTCCCCTGTATTTATTCTTTGTAATTTCACAGCCAAATTTGAGTAAAATTACAAATTTTCGTTGTAAGAAAACACAGCTAGAATGTTAAAATAACAGCATAATTAGGTTACTTCATGGTATTATTTAAACAATCTACAAATTAACTTGTCAAAGTACAGAGGTAATCTGTGAATATATGTTCATATCCTATAAACTTACAGTGGATAACTGTTAAATGTTGGTTGATCAACGCACAAACTCTTACAATGTACTGTTTATCAATGAGATTTCAACATTAAAATAATTGGATTCTGCTTTTTAAATACACAAAAATAATGTAAAATTATATATTTTTAACCCTATATAAAAGTAGTTTCAAAAGTTATGTGTTTAATTTAACATCCAATGGTCCAATAAATATGCTACTCTTTCCTATTAATTTACGGTGCTTGGGATGTATTAACATCTTAAGTTTCTGTTAAAACTACCAATATTACAATACATTTCTGTAAACATAAATATTTTTGTGGTTATTTTGGTCTTTAAATTCCCGCTTACATGAACATTTTACAGTTACCTTTTATTTCAGCAGATAAAAGAATGGTGTACTTACATAAATTAACAAACATTTAAAACAGTGTAAAAACATTAACCAAAACAATAAAAGCAATAATAAAAGCTCAGCCATAATACATACTTTCAATCTCTTTATTTTGACAGTTGAACTTCAACAATCATGACAACTGAACTGACTCAAAAAAATACATAAAAAACACAAAAAGATGGTTACTATGGATTTTTACAATGTTCTCGCAGTTTAAAAGATTTATATTAAATGGGATTCTAAAATATAAACAATAATGTGAACTAACAGCACTAGTTATCTTATATCATTCTCAGTTTATTTTGTAGTATGGACTGTAGCAGCACGTGCCAATTAAAAGATTCAGATTAGGATTGCTTGGGAAAAATGTTTCTTTGTTTCATTTACACACCCAGTAGAAAAATCAACAACTTGAAAAATTTAGCTACACTGAATATGCTTCTACAACAAGAACTTTTAATTGGCTAATACAAAGCACAAGGGCCAATCACAGAATCTAATACTTCAATAATCGTTACAGATCATAAAAGGGCTTACACACAGTTGTTTAAGGCATTTTCAACAGTAACAGTAAGATGGTAAGGGTGCTGAAATTATTTTAAGAATTGCGCCTAGCTACGCCCCCTCTCCCAGCTGTCACTCCAGTTTCCCTGTTCCTCATGTCTGTAGTTCCTTGCCCGTTAGTCCCGCCCAGCTTGTCTGTTTCTATGGTTTCCCATTGTCTTCCACGCCCTTGGTATCAGTGTTGTCACCTGGTCCTAGTCTAGTCCTGTGTATAGTCCTTGTATTTCCCATGTCTGGTTATCGGTTGTTTTGTGCATTCATGTTCCTTGTGATCTCTAACGTTCGTAGTTTTCCATTTCATATCTCGTTGTTTTCCCCATGATCTCCGTGTGTTCCTGCCTGGTCCGTGAGTCCTCCTAGTTGTGTTTGTAATTCATGTCCGGATTGCCTGCCCGTTTTGACCCGCACCTGTTACCTTGACCACGTCTTTGGAATTCCTTAGAATAAATCTCGCTCTCCTCAGCGTTTGTGTCCGCCTCCCTGTTCTGCCTTGCGCAGATCGTTACAGCATCATTAAACCAGTGCCCACTGCCGCATCTGTGAAAAGAGAAAATCAAATGTTTCTGTTTTAACCTGCAACCTGTAGGCTATATAGTAATTCTGGGACATCGTGTGCACTTTTTAATCAATTTAGAATGCCTAACATTGTAACGTAAAATGCAAAACAATTCTGAAATCACAATAACCCCAAATATCAGACAGTTTTGTTTGACATCCAGGAAGATACGAGGCATGTTGGTCAGAATTGAGCCTGATTTTGGCAGCTGTGTATGGTTTTGACTTTTTGACATTTTTACAGGGCTTGCAGCTGTAGAGTTCTTGCCCCATTATTCAGTTTCTAAAGTAAACCCATCCATTTCTGACCAGGCTTTTATTGGAGTTTGTGATTGCTTAAAGTGGAACAACTTTCAAAGTGTCTGCACATAAGCTCATCATGGGACCATTTAAAAGTCATACAAATGTTTGTATACATAACCAGAAAACATAGCTGTTTATCAAGTTAAGTAGTGAAATAGTATTACTCATACTGGTGCCTTTATTTGTGTGCACATACTAGTCTTGAAAGAGGAGTTAGCAAAGAACATAGTAGAGGTGAAACAAGTGTAGATAGGGTGATGTGTCTGAAGATAGAAGTAGAAGGTCTGACATTGAATGTTGCCAGTGGTTATGCTCCACAGGTTGGATGTGAGGAAGAGGAAAAAGAGAAGTTTTGGAAGGATCTAGATGAAGTGAAAGTATTTCCAGTGAGGAGAGAGTGGTGATTGTAACAGACCTTTATGGACATGGTGAAGGAAACAGATGATGAGGAAGCAATGGGTAGGTTTGGTGTCAAGGAAAGGAACCAGGAAGGACAGATAGTGGTGGATTCTGCCAAGAGGATGGAAATGGCTGTAGTCAACACTTATTTCCAAAAAGGAACATAGGGTGACCTATGAGAGTGGAGGGAGGAGTACACAAGTAGACTACATTCTGTGTAGAAGACGAAACACGACAGAGATTGGAGACTATAAGATTGTGACAGGAGAGAGCGTGGCCAAACAGCATCGTATGGTGGTGTGTAGAATGATGTAAAAAAAAACGTCAAACCAGAGAAGACCAAATGGTGGAAACTGAAGAAGGAAGGAATGTGGTAAAGAGTTAATAGAGGAGCTGTTAATGGCGCTGGGTTAGACTTGTTAAGGATAGGAATGGTAATGTTTTAACAAGCGAGGAGAGTGTGATGAGAAGATGGAAGGAGTACTTTGAGGAGCTAATGAATGAAGAGAATGAAATGGAACGAAGAGTACAGTTTAGAAAGTTTTGGAGGGGATGAAGAAGGGAAGGCAGATGGACCTGATGACATACCAGTGGAGGTACGGAAATCTCTAGGAGAGATAGCAGTGAGGTCTTTGACTCAACTATTCAATGGTATGGTTGAGAGCGAGAAAATGCCAGAGGAATGGAGGAGAGGTGTGCTGGTACCCATTTTTAAGAACAAGGGTGATGTACAGAGTTGTAACAGCTACAATGGAATTAAGTTGATGAGCCACACATTGAAGATCTGGGAGAGTTGTAGAAGCTAGACTTAGACAAGAGGGAACTATTTGTGAGCAGCAGGGTGTCATGCCAAGAAAGAGCACCACAGATGCCAACTTTGCTTTGAGGATGGACAAGTACCGGTAGGGTCAGAAAGAACTCCACTGAGTGCTGTCTGCTTTTAGAGCTTGTCAAAGCAAGCTATGAACAAAAGGGAAAGATCTGACTTATTTTTATATTCCCTCATTCCATACATGGAAAAAACACTACCACACTGGCAAAGGATACTGGTTTGCGTTATTTTTAAGGAGGCTGCCGGTCTAATTAATTTACATTTCAACACATTAACATTGTTGGATATCCTGATATCGATGTGAAACACAATAAATTAAGATTCAAATACAGAAATGTAATGTCTCTCTGAACAGCAGCATGTTAATTTGTTTTGTTTTTTACTGTGTAATGAATCCAGAATAATTCCAAATAGTTTGCAGGTTTATTCAACAATAGATTAAAATCTAAAACTAGATAACACGTGTACAAGTAATAATAGTGCAAACATTTTGTGCAAGGCTGTGTTCTCTCAACATTTAGTAATAAATAATAATAAAACATAAGTAAATAATAGAAAAATAAGGTTAAAAAATAAAATACAAACAAAAGTTCTCTTTTCTGGTAATAGCACAAACTTTTTATAGCTAGAGCTCAGCATCACAGAAGCAACATAGCCAACATAAAAGCACAAAAACTTGCAGTTTTTTCTAAAAGTTAGGTATACTCTGTAAAATGCTGTTTGTCTGTACAACCTAAAAAAAAGACATTAAAAGTATTTATTTAAAGTTGATTAAACACTTGGCCTGGCTGTGCTCATTTTAACTATGTTTATACTTTCGAGACTGACCGTAGCGCGCGACTCCTCACGTCTCTCGTCACATTCTTTGCAGTGTTGTCCGTAGATATGTGAATTATAAAGAAACACCCCTCAAAATCGGGAAGGAACATTTACCTGACCAATTTTAATGTTGCTTTGTGTTTCAGGTTTGAAAAGTGCTGGAATTTAGGCTAAAGTACTTGAAAATGCTTGAAATTGAAACTACTTCGTTTCACAACTGTCTGACCAAACAGTTCCCTTGTATTACCTTAACAAATACGAGCCTCTTGTAATTCCAGGACGAAACATGAGAAAACGTGAAGACGTTAAGATCGGGCGTTTTGAAAATAAACAACCATTAAATAATGTGATAAAAAACGTCACGAACAGATTAAAATAAACTGGCTAAAACACGTTTGAAAACTATAACACAACGTGTCAGACAACAACTTGTCGGCAGAATGCTACTCATAATAAAATAATTAAACACTCCCGGCAAAGCAGCGATTTTTAAAAAAAATAAAATAAAACTAAGACATACCTTCAGTTGATAATGAACACAGACACTTGGCGTGAAATGGTGCTTCGGTGCTTCAGTCGGTCTCGTCTTTACCTGCGACTCTGAATAACTGAACGTAACGTCTCCAGGCAACTGGCGCTCAAATTCAAACTAGTGATTCTCGGCATTCATTGGCTGAACAGACCAGGCACCCACGATTCTGTCCAATCACCACACAGAACTGTTTGCTGATCTGTTTCCCGATGGATGAACGTATGGATGGGTCGATCTCTTCTCTCTCTCTCTCTCTCTCTCTCTCTCTCTCTCTATTTCTCTGACCCCCCTCCGCAAACTTATTGCTATATATTGCAAAGTTTTAACAGGTTATCTTAATGGGCCTTTCTGAAAAAAATCTCCTAATGCCTTATATCTTTGCGCCTTCTCACGAAAAGCCCTTGATTGCCCGGGATTGAGGGACCAAATATTTTATATTATTCACTTGCTTGAGCAGAGTGGAGCAGTATTGCGTTCTAAACTTGTTGCTTTAAATGTCATTTCAAATAAAAGGCTATAAGTCTACCCGTATGTGTACCAAACCCCCTTTTCCCATTTGTGTCGATGTGTGTAAGCGTGCCTGTTTGTGTGTTTGTTCCTGTGCCGTTTAAGGGGAGGGGCTACTAGTATAAGAGGGCTTCCTCTCAGAGCTAAAGGGAGGTTGATGTTGGTTGGTTAAGGTTGGTTATTGGATGGTGGATATTGTATGTGCTGGTGTTAAGCCCAAGGAAGTTAGGGGCTAGACTGGCTACTGTTTGCCAGTGACTCGCTTAAGGTACTGCATATAAGCCTTTGCGGGCTTGAGTACTTTTTACATATTTGTTTTCCTTTATACAGTTTTTCTTTACGTTTATTAGTCAGTAATTTATTTATTTGTTGGATTCCACCATTAAACACCTGGAACTGGAACTTCTGTGCGTGCATTCATCTCACTCTCTGTAGTGAACCCACCTCCATACTCACCCACTCGCACCACGCTCACAAACCTCTTTACATATATTAGGCCTGAGCACATAATACCCTGAGACAGGGGCCCTGGGGCCCTGGAAGCCTTTTCTGCAGAATATTCCCCAGCCAGTACTGCTAATGGAGCAGCTTTGTACACTGTCACCATCAACTTAACAAACATGTATCCATATGTATCCAAGCATTCATAAATAATAGATTGAAGTCATATTTAAAAGTGGAGGTTAAATGTTGTGACCTCATAGAGTATGGGGTGCAGTGTGTGTGTGTGTGTGTGTGTGTCCAGTTGATAGTCTTGCGTCCCCACCCAGCTGATGAATTTGGTTGATTATGAGGAGTGTGTGTGTGTGTGTGTCTGTGTGTATACAGTGAGGAAAATAAGTATTTGAACACCCTGCAACTTTTCAAGTTCTCCCACTTATAAATCATGGAGGGGTCTGAAATCTTAGGTGCTTGTCCACTGTGAGAGACATAATATAAAAAAAATCACAATGTATGATTTTCAACCAATCATAATCAAACAAATTCATCAGCTGGGTAGAGACACAATATAATATATATATACATACACACACACACTCTGGTGGTTTATGCGGGGTGTGCGGAGTGTGGAGTGTGTGGAGGTCCCCAGCCAGAATATTTTGTAAATATTCTAGGAAAGAGCTCTAACACGTGGAGGCTCTAAATGTCTGCTGGTCAGTTTGTTTTACCCTTGCCAATAAATAATCGTTCTTGATTTTATCCATCAGTTTATTCCATCCTACTGTCACGTAGGGCTCTGCCCCCCTCTTCCCTCTGTCTGTTACACCCATGTTGTCAGTGTTTCCACCTGTGTCTTGTTAGTTTGGTGCATTTTTAGTCCCTGTGTTTCCCTAGTCCCATGTCGGGTATTTTGTTCAGTTTGTTCATGTGGTCTTGCTTTGTTCGCTGGGTCATTCGGTTGTTCTATTTGTTCATTCGCGTATTCGTTCCTGTATTCATCCCGCGGCTCTGTTTAATTCTTGTTTAGCCTGTTTGTCTGCGACCTGGTCATGACTCTGGATTGTCAGCAGCTCCAAATACTACTCTGCCGACTAACTAGCAGGCTATGGGCTATGCTGTAGGATAGCAAGGCGGAGCCATCCTGGGTGGGGTGGACACCGTCCCTGCCTAAAAGACCAGGCTTGCCCTCAAACACTTTATAATTATCAGTAATTGATTTTCAGAGCACCACTTGGACATCCAGTGGTTTAATGACGTGAGCCTGCAGTATTGCTCATCGCCGTGCCACGTTGGGATGGGACCAGAGGGCTCTAACACTGGAGTTGCGGGGACACTAGTTCTCCCTGTTCATATACAATACTACTGAACACTGGAGTTGCAGAGGCACTAGTTGCAGGAGACAAAAGACGTTCCCGTCCACCTCGTGGTGGTAACCTTTCAGTTCTGCAATCCAAATAGTAAAATACTGTAAATACTGTGCAGGAATACATTTCCCAAATACTTGAAACATTTATATTTATATTTACAGTCCTACAAAACAGTCCACAGGCAATACTGTACTCATTGAGTACTGTATTGATATGCAGTCCTGCAGTTTCCTACTGAGTGCTGATTTCTTACCTGTTCTCATTACGGAAAGTCCGGATGATGGATGCTACAGTGTACCTACTCAAATTTGGCTGTACTCTTTGCCCAGCCTCCCTCATTGTTAGACCATGGTTGACCACATGGTCAACCAAAGTGGCTCGGATCTCATCAGAGATTACGGTCCTTGGCCTTCCTCGTCCTCGTCCTCCTCGTCCTCCTCCTCTTACTCTCACTCCTCTGGCTCTGCCTCTGTTTGCACTGTTGGCATCCATTGCTCCAAAACAGAAGAGCTCACCTTTTGCCATTTTATGCTAAAGCTCTGATTGCTGATTGTAAACATGTGAGACAGGTGTTTGCTGATGTGATGAGTCAGTGTGCATAATAGGACAATTAACTTTAGAATTTTGAATAGCAGTGTGTTCCTTGTGAAAACAAGAGATTTTCTTCATGAAAATTATGCCAAATGCAGAAAATTGTGTGTAGTATTTGGAAAAAAGTGTGTTTTAGAACTGCAATTTGAGTGTAAAACAGGAATTGTGCTTGTAGTTTAGTAGAATTGGTTCAGGGGGTTGGTGCAATAGTTACATGTTGTGGTCATTGTGTCTCAATTACCAGTATTAGTGTGTAAACAATCGAGAAAAACTGTAATTGGGTTATTAATGGTTTCAATCGTTTTCATATTTTGCGGTGCATATATTTGTGTGTGGAGGGTGTGTCTATCTGTGTGTGTGTGTGTGTGAGTGGAGGGTGTATCTATGTGTGGAGGGAGTGTGTTTGTGTGTGGAGGGTATATCTGTGTGTGTGGAGGGTGTGTCTGTGTGGGTGGAGGGTGTCTCGGTGTGTGTGGAGGGTGTTTCTGTGTGTGCAGAGTGTGTTTTTGTGTGTGGAGGGTGTGTGTGGAGGGTGTATCTGTGTGTGGAGAGTGTGTGTGTGGAGGGTGTGTCTGTGTGGAGGGTGTGTGTTTGTGTGTGGAGGGTTTATCTGTGTGTGGAGAGTGTGTGTGTGGAGGGTGTGTGTGGAGGGTGTATCTGTGTGTGGAGGGTGTGTCTGTGGGTGGAGGGTGTGTGTTTGTGGGTGGAGGGTGTATCTGTGTGTGGAGAGTGTGTGTGGAGAGTGTGTGTGTGTCTGTGTGTGGAGGGTGTGTCTGTGTATGGAGGGTGTATCTATGTGTGGAGGGTGTGTCTGTGTGTGGAGGGTGTGTGTTTGTGTGTGGAGGGTGTATCTGTGTGTGGAGAGTGTTTGTATGTGTTTCAGTGTGTGGAGGGTGTATCTGTGTGTGTGGAGGGTGTGTCTGAGTGTGGAGGGTGTATCTGTGTGAGTGGAGGGTGTGTGTGGAGGGTTTGTCTGTGTGTGGAGGGTGTGTCTGTGTGTGTGAGTGGAGGGTGTATCTGTGTGTGGAGGGTGTGTCTGTGTGTGGAGGGTGTGTGTTTGTGTGTGGAGGGTGTATCTGTGTGTGAAGGAGTGTGTTTGTGTGTGGAGGGTGTATCTGTGTGTGGAGGGAATGTGTTTGTGTGTGGAGGGTGTATCTGTGTGTGGAGGGAGTGTGTTTGTGTGTGGAGGGTGCATCTGTGTGTGGAGAGTGTGTGTGTTTGTGTGGAGTGAGAGAGTGTGTGTATGTTAAGGATGTATATCTTCACCACTAAGGTAGATTCGATACACATCTCGATACACTGTCACCGAAACGATATAACTGCGATACTCTGAAACCCCTTGTCGATACGATGCGATACAAATCACTCCTGTTCACGATATGATGCGATTCAAAATGATTTGATAACGATATGACTTACTATATGAGGATTCCATTTGATAAGTGATCATTCGATACAGTTAATTGAGGTTTGAGGATGTATTGGCCTAACCCATCAGTTTTCTTAACTCAATAGCACAAATCTAATTTACTCTCTAACAATTTAAGGGATGTATGCATCTGGGGTGAGTTTCCCGAAACGTTCGTACCGCTAAGTACTTCGTAACCTCATATGAAACGTATGAGGTTAAGAAGTACTTAGCGCTAAGAACGTTTTGGGAAACTCACCCCTGGTTGTTTTCAATGGAGCAAAACCAATACATAATATAAAAAAATGCATAATTCAGTATATTCAGACAGATCATTAATTTATTCAAGTGAATTATTCAGTTATTTTCTCCATCTATATTTATACAAAACGTTTAAAACATAAGATGAACAGTTTTTAAAAGTATTGTATTAACATAGTGAAAATTATGATATGCAAAACTACTGTCTGCTAGACTTACGAGGGGGTAGTGGCCGCAGAGATGTCCACACCGTGCCGTCTTTTTATGTGTGTCGCCAGGTTCGTTGTGCTACTAACGTATTTGATAGCCCCATTGTTTGCAGATTGCGTGCGTCTTGCCAAGTTGACCATCTCGCTTAAAAAACCGAAATATTTTCACGTTTGATTTGTGTGTCTTTTTTGGTGCATTAAATCTCTTTGTCGTTGCTAATGCTCTCGTTTCCCTCCATCTTTGTTGTGTACGTCTGCGTGTTTGCGTCAGTACCTGAGAACACGATGGTGCATTTATGTTGCCTCAAAAAAAAAGAAATAAATAAAAATAAAAATATGTTGCCTCTGTAAATACGTTAGAATAAGGCATGGATACTGGAAAACAAAACACCCGATTTAACCATGGTATTTGCCGATGCAAAAAGGCTAGAGGCGATGCATCGTGAATTCGCCCGCAAATTAAACCCAATGCACGTTGAATCTACCGGTGCAGTCGAATCGCAGACATGTGTGCCGAATCACCTCCCCATCCCTAGTGTGTGTGTGTGTGTGTGGGTGGGTGGAGGGTGTGTCTGTGTGTGGAGGGTGTGTCTGTGTGTGGAGGGTGTATCTGTGTGTGTGTGTGTGGGTGGGTGGAGGGTGTGTCTGTGTGTGGAGGGTGTGTCTGTGTGTGGAGGGTGTATCTGTGTGTGTGTGTGTGAGTGGAGGGTGTGTCTGTGTGTGGAGGGTGTGTGTTTGTGTGTGGAGGGTGTGTGTTTGTGTGTGGAGGGTTTGTGTTTGTGTGTGGAGGGTGTGTGTTTGTGTGTGGAGGGTGTATCAGTGTGTGGAGGGTGTGTGTTGTGTGTGGAGGGAGTGTGTTTGTGTGTGGAGGGTGTATCTGTGTGTGGAGAGTATGTGTGTTTGTGTGTGGAGGGTGTATCTGTGTGTGGAGGGTGTGTCTGTGTGGGTGGAGGGTGTATCTATGTGTGGAGGGTGTGTCTGTGTGGGTGGAGGGTGTCTGTGTGTGTGGAGGGTGTATCTGTGTGTGGAGGGTGTGTCTGTGTGGGTGGAGGGTGTATCTATGTGTGGAGGGTGTGTCTGTGTGTGGAGGGTGTGTCTGTGTGGGTGGAGGGTGTATCTGTGTGTGGAGGGTGTGTCTGTGTGGGTGGAGGGTGTATCTATGTGTGGAAGGTGTATCTGTGTGTGTGAGTGGAGGGTGTATCTGTGTGTGGAGGGTGTTTCTGTGTGTGCGGAGGGTGTATCTGTGTGTGTGGAGGGTGTATCTGTGTGTGGAGAGTGTGTGTGTCTGTGTATGGAGGGTGTGTCTGTGTGGAGGGTGTGTCTGTGTGTGGAGGGTGTATCTGTGTGTCTGTGTGTGTCTGTGTGTGTCTGTGTGTGTCTGTGTGGCGGGTGTGTCTGTGTGGAGGGTGTGTGTGGAGGGTGTGTCTGTGTGTGGAGGGTTTGTCTGTGTGTGGAGAGTGTGTGTGTCTGTGTATGGAGGGTGTGTGTGTGTGTGTGTGTGTGTGAGTGGAGGGTGTGTCTATGTGTGGAGGGTGTGTCTGTGTGTGGAGGGTGTGTGTTTGTGTGTGGAGGGTGTATCTGTGTGTGGAGAGTGTGTGTGTGTATGTGTGTGTGGAGGGTGTGTCTGTGTGTGGAGGGTGTATTTGTGTGTGTGTCAGTGTGTGGAGGGTGTGTCAGTGTGTGGAGGGTGTATCTGTGTGTGTGGAGGGTGTGTCTGAGTGTGGAGGGTGTATCTGTGTGAGTGGAGGGTGTGTGTGTGTGGAGGGTGTATCTGTGTGTGTGGAGGGTGTGTCTGTGTGTGTAGGGTGTATCTGTGTGAGTGGAGGGTGTATTTGTGTGTGTGTAGAGGGTGTGTCTGTGTGTAGAGGGTGTGTGTGTGTGTGGAGGGTGTGTGTGGAGGGTGTGTCTGTGTGTGGAGGGTGTGTGTTTGTGTGTGGAGGGTGTATCTGTGTGTGGAGAGTGTGTGTGTGTGTGTGTGTGGAGGGTGTGTCTGTGTGTGGAGAGTGTGTGTGTCTGTGTATGGAGGGTGTGTCTGTGTGTGTGTGAGTAGAGGGTGTATCTATGTGTGGAGGGTGTGTGTTTGTGTGTGTATCTGTGTGTGGAGAGTGTGTGTGTGTGTGTGTGGAGGGTGTATTTGTGTGTGGAGAGTGTGTGTGTCTGTGTATGGAGGGTGTGTCTGTGTGTGTGAGTAGAGGGTGTGTCTATGTGTGGAGGGTGTGTATGTGTGTGGAGGGTGTATCTGTGTGTGGAGAGTGTGTGTGTCAGTGTGTGGAGGGTGTATCTGTGTGTGTGGAGGGTGTGTCTGAGTGTGGAGGGTGTATCTGTGTGAGTGGAGGGTGTGTCTGTGTGTGGAGGGTGTATCTGTGTGTGTGGAGGGTGTATCTGTGTGTGTGGAGGGTGTGTCTGTGTGTGTAGGGTGTATCTGTGTGAGTGGAGGGTGTATTTGTGTGTGTGTAGAGGGTGTGTCTGTGTGCGGAGGGTGTATCTGTGTGTGCGGAGGGTGTATCTGTGTGTGCGGAGGTTGTGTCTGTGTGTGCGGAGGGTGTGTCTGTGTGAGTGGAGGGTGTATTTCAATCAATCAATCAAAGTTTATTTGTATAGCGCTTTTAACAACTCAAGTTGTCGCAAATCAGCTTTACAGGGTTTACAAGGTTAACAATACTATGGGTCCAGAACCCTAATGAGCAAGCCAAAGGCGACAGTGGCGAGGAAAAACTCCCTATGATGGTGGGGAATAGGAAGAAACCTCGGGAGAACCAAGACTCAAAAGGGAACCCATCCTCCATTGGGCGGCCCGTTAACACACAAATACACAAGTCACACATAATTCACACAATCAGACTAGGTAAAAGGTAGAATTGAAAGTTCTGGGTTTTGATATTGTCACAATGTCTGTTGATGAATGCCAGGCTTTCATTCCGTGTCGGAGCAGTGATGCTGGTATTGTAGGCTCCGACTGCAGTGTTACTCCCCAGGTGAACCCCGGTATCAGCACATCCACCGGCAGCCAGACCATCCCCCAGGTGCCTGCAGGTGCCTGTATCCAATCGTCTTGGGTAGAGCCATGCAAGAAGATAGATAATACAGACTGAGTGGACATGAATTTAAACCACCGTTGATTTAAATGTACGTAGCTCACGTGCCAGTGATCAGCATGTGGCTCCGGCAGACTAATCTATAGCAGCATAACTAAATGGAGGGGTTCAGAGGTGACCACAGGCATGAGGGCTCACTGAGACATTGCTTTCCAGTCAAGTCATAGTCACAAATAGAGTGATGCCAAGACACAGCTGGATGACAGCATCAACATCTCAGATCACCAGAAATCTCAACGTCTGGGGGCCCCCAAGCCCCTACACCTTACAAGGGGAATTTTAGCTGAAGGCTTGACTAAACAGGTGAGTCTTAAGTCTAGATTTAAAGATTGGAACTGTGTCAGAATCTCGGATTGGAGCTGGAAGGTTATTCCATAATTGAGGGGCTTTAAAAGAGAAAGCTCTGCCTCCGGCTGTAGTTTTACTAATTTTTGGAACTAGGAGAAATCCAGCATTTTGGGAGCGCAAAGGGTGAGATGGGTTGTAGTAATCAATGAGTTCACTCAGATATTGTGGGGCAAGACCATTTAACGCCTTATAGGTTAACAGGAGAACTTTAAATTCAATGCGATATTTAATCGGCAGCCAGTGTAGTGCGGCGAGAGTGGGACTAATATGATCGAATTTCCTAGCCTTGGTTAGGACTCTAGCTGCGGCATTTTGTACAAGTTGTAGCTTCTTTATGGACTGTTTAGAGCATCCAATTAGAAGACTATTACAGTAGTCCAATCTCGACGAGACAAAAGCATGAACTAGCTTCTCTGCATCAGCTAATGAAAGTAAGTGTCTCAGCTTGGCAATATTACGTAAATGGAAAAAGGCAGCCTTAGTGACATTGCATACATGTGTGTCAAATGAAAGATCAGAATCAATAGTGACACCTAAACTTTTTGCAGTAGATTTTGGTGTTACTGAAAAACCATCTAGGGTAAGGGGAATATCAGCCCAATTGCTTCTAACAGCTTTAGGCCCAAGAATCAGTACCACAGTCTTGTCAGAATTTAGTTTAAGAAAATTAGACGCCATCCAGTTTTTAATATCCTGGACGCAGTTCTCAATCTTGAGAGTTGTGGTGGTATCATCTGGATTAGAAGATATATACAACTGAGTATCATCTGCGTAGCAATGGAAGCTAATACCATGTAGTGTTGCACGGTATACCGATACTAGAGTAGTATCGCGATACTTCGTCATTAAAAACGGTACTATACCCAGTTTGCTTAGTATCGGTGCTATAGGACTAAGTGCGTTTTGTTTTTTTTTTTTTAAGAGCAGTATTTCCAAAGAGTGCCACACGGGGGCAGTGTGCGCGTACAGCAGTGCAGCGCTTGCCTCCTCTCTGCAGAATAAGAAGAAACGGTGTACGATGGCTGATAATACAAGCAATATTGCGGACCGTCCTCAGCTTGTTGAAAAACTACACGCACGAAGCGAAATATGGAATTATTTGCATACATTTCAGACAGTCATGGCAACCCCGTGGACACATCAAAACCGGTCTGCAAACGGTGCTTTAAAGCTGTACCAACCAAAGGAGCCAATCGATTCTTTTTACATAAAATGCGCTTTCGTTTGACCCACCCAAGGTGCTGTAATGCACAGAACAGTTTGTAATGCTAAAATGGCAACTAAAGCAAACGCAGTGTGTTCGCAGCTAGTCTTAATTAAACAAGGAAAGCAGCAGAAGTGCGGTGTGGAAATACTTTGGATTCGAAGCAGATACAGATGGAAAACCGAAGGACATGAACAAGCCAGTTTGCAAGTGGTGCTTTCGGAACATTTCAACAAAGGGCGCTAAAGCCTGGTTTATACTTGACGCGCCGCGAGCAGCGCGAGGGTCCGCGCGGTGAAAATGATGTAATCGCGGTAGCCTCACGCGCTGTCAATTCGCGAGGTCGTGCACCTCTAGAATTTTGTAACTTAGCGCGCGCCGCAGCGCAATGAACAGACATGTTTGTAGGGTTCATACACCAACAAGGTGGAATTAAAGCACTTGTACGTCACTTTCAAGGTCCATTTCAATATTTCCCAGCACGTTAAACTTTAGTAAAATATTTATACATATACTCGAAATTATTCGCTTTTTTATCACATTATTTAATGGTTGTTTATTTTCAAAACGCCCAATCTTAACGTCTTCACGTTCTCTCATGTTTCGTCCTAGAATTACAAGAGGCTCGTATTTGTTAATGTAATACAAGAGAACGGTTCAGTCAGACAGCTATTTGTTTCAAGCATTTTCAAGCACGCGGATAAGGTGTGTGGACTCGCGCGCTACGGTCACTCGCGAAAGTTTAAACCTAGCTTAACACAACGAATCTGGCCAAAAACCTGAAGGCACGCATATTTGTACAAAACATTCCAAGAGGTTGGTGATTATTCCCATTTCTAGTATTATAGCATACAAAATTATGTGTCCGATTATGGTATCCTAGCAAATGTCATATTCTTGGTTTAAGAGCCGTAAGTGCGACAGCATACAGGGAGAAAAAAAGAGTGATCGTACTACAATGGATCAATCATCTATGAATACTGAACTCTAATACTGAAGTTTTAGTTACTTAAAGAGTTAAAGTTGTTTAAAGTATACTTAAAATACACTTTTTGCACTAGCCTTTTTTAACTTCTAAATGTGAATTCCAGAGTGCACTACTATTATTTATGTTAATTTATATTAATGTGCAATTATTAATTTTTCTGTTTTAATGTGGTAGGGACTACACCTTTTATTTATTTGACATTTGTGAAACAAAATACAATATTCATTTGTTTGTTTATAAAAAATAAATAAAAAGCCTTTAAAACGGAAATGAGCACAGTATCTGACTTTGGTATCGAAAATCGTATCGAATTTCAATACTTTTTAAAGTATCGTATCGAAGTTATAATTCTTAGTATCGTGACAACACTAATACCATGCCTACGAATGATAGTGCCCAGTGGTAGCATATATAATGAGAATAATATGGGGCCCAGTACAGATCCTTGTGGGACACCATACTTTACTTTAGAATGCTCAGAGCATTCGTTATTTACTAGCACAAATTGGTAACGATCTGTCAGGTAGGACCAGAACCAGGAGAGTGCTTGACCTCTTATGCCAATGAGTGTCTCCAGTCTATAAGTAGAATATTATGATCAATGGTGTCAAAAGCAGCACTGAGGTCTAGCAGTATGAGAAATGAAATGTGTGTGTCTGTGTGTGTAGAGGGTGTGTGTGTGTGGAGATTGTGTCTGTGTGTGGAGAGTGTGTCTGTGTGTGGAGGGTGTGTCTGTGGAGGGTGTGTGTGTGTGTCTGTGTGTGGAAGGTGTATTTGTGTGTGTAGAGGGTGTGTCTGTGTGTGGAGGGTGTGTCTGTGTGTAGAGGGTGTGTGTGTGTGTGTGTGTGTGGAGGGTGTGTGTCTGTGTGTGTGTGTCTGTGTGTGGAGGGTGTGTCTGTGTGTAGAGGGTGTGTGTGTGTGTCTGTGTTTGTGTGTGGAGGGTGTATTTGTGTGTGTAGAGGGTGTATCTGTGTGTGTGTGTGTGTGTGTGTGTGTGTCTGTAGAGGGTGTGGGTGTGTGTGTGTGTGTGTAGAGCAGTGGCGTGCACAGACATTTTGGGGGGCAAGTGCTCAGGGGGGGCACTTTTTAGCGCACGTGGAACACTTCATTATAAAAAAATTACAAGCGCATATTGAATGAAATTTGACTTTTAATGGTAACATTCTCTAAACGTGAATTTTCAATAGAAAAAGTCACACTGCCAACTGATAAAATCCATATCCAATATTAACTATATACAGTCATTGTTAAGTCCTTCAGTTAACTTCTGTTTACCCTCCACTGTCTGCAGGCCTTGTTGCATATATTTTACAATTAGTAAATCAATATAGGCCTACAATTAAGACAGTATAAAGACCAAAAATTAGGAGAAGGAGTTATAGGCTACTGAGTGTTTTCATTACATGAATGCAGATGGACATTTTTCACAGGTAATGGGGAACTTCCCGTTTCTTCTTTCACAAACGAATGTGTTAATTTATGTTGTCTAACAAAACCTATACACCAGAAAACGTTCAGCTTAACACATAGATTTGCAAACTCTACCTTAATTATTTGTGTGGTCGTCCTCACATTATCAATCATAGATTTGGGCTAGAGCGACTATTTTATCAGGTGACCATCGGCTAAAAATGCTTAGTAGTTTGGTGCTGTATGAGACATTTAACTGCACAACAAAATGATTTCACATTGGGCTTAGAGGGCAAATGGTATGATTTGACTTGATGTGTATGTGACCTGGCTGGTGGGCACGGGAGAAGACGTCTATCTGTGACCGTGTGTGCTGTGCTGAAGACGCTTCCTTCCACCACTGAACTGAACTGCTGCTGCAGCGCATCTGGTGTTAAAGGAAGAGAGAGGTCGGGTGTGTGCGAGGTGGTGGCTCATTTCAGGGCATTGTTTTTAATCGCTCAGGTTTTCAAAAGATCATTTCAAACCGACCTCAGTAAAATGATAATAATAATTTTAAAAAACGAAGTTTCAAAAGGGCACTTTCGTTGATAAAGGGCAGAGTTGGTGAGGTCTATGTGTGCACGCCACTGGTGTAGAGGGTGTGTCTGTGTGTAGAGGGTGTGTGTGTGTGGAGAGTGTTAATGGGGCAGCATCTTTGTGCAGCAGTTGGTGATCACACGTGTCTGTGAGCATCTTGCTTATATTATCCATCCATTATCTGAACCGCTTAATCCCGCTAGTCGGGGTCACGGGGGGCTGGAGCCAATCCCAACATCTCCGGGCGAAGGCAGGGTACACCATGGGCAGGTCGCCAGTCTACCGCATGGCCAAACACACACACACACACGCACACGCACACGCACACACGCACGCACACACGCACGCACGCACACACGCACGCACGCACGCACGCACACCTATGGGCAATTTTAGCATGATCAATCAACCTAACTCAATTGTCTTCAGACTGTGGGAGGAAACCGGAATACCCGGAGGAAACCCACGCAGGCACAGGGAGAACATGCAAACTCCACACAGAGCAGCCCAGACCGAGAATCGAACCCAGACCGCCTTGCTGTGAGGAGACAGTGCTAACCACCACACCACCATGCCGCCTGCTTATATTATATTCAGATTATTTATTTTTGTGATCAAACAGAGCTGAAGTAAGTGATGTGTTCATGATGTGGTGCTGTGCATAATCACCGCTGAACTGAGATAGACACGACAGCACAGAGCTGAGAACGACAACACAGAGGGAGAGAGGGAGCGTTTATCCGAATGACAACAGAGAGGGAGACAGAGGGAGCGTTTATTCTTGGCATCAGTGACTGCAGGGTGTGCTGCACATCAGCTTCCTTCTGCACGTAAATGCAGCAGTTTTGATTAAAGATTAATGTTTTCCTCCAGTGCCTGTAAAGGTGCGTTTGGCCTGCAGCTCCTGAGCTTTGTGGGTTTCTCAGTGTGTCAGTGGGGAGCAGTTTGAGCGACAGGATGACAACTTACTGACACACCTTTAGTTTCTCAAACTCCCTCTCCTCCCCTCTCCTCTCCTCCTCTCTCCTCCCCTCCTTGGCCTTCTAATTTCTCCCTCGGATCTCTAATCTCTCTCATATATATATGCGAGAGATATATATGAGAGAGATTAGAGATCCGAGGGAGAAATTAGAGAATATATATATATATATATATATATATATATATATATATATATATATATATATATATATATATATATATATATATAGCAGTGGGGGAACCGTCAGGGCCCTCTACGCCCTCTTAGAGGGCCTAAAATATTCTTAAAACATAAATATATATAATATAATTTATCCAATTTTAATTTATCTACTTACAGTTTGACAATTGACATCTAAACAATTACAGAAAAATAAGCAAATAAATTATTTTTTACCCATGTCTATTCAATCTGTGTTGGAAGGTGAGGGGTTAAGTGGAAGCCTGTGAGCCTGTGTCTCCCCCTATCAGCACTGTGATGCCGGCTGTTCGTTTACAGAGGGCCTGGCAGTTATAATTCAGCGCAATATCAGTTTCAAATGACAGTAAAATTGACCAATCATATCTTCCCTCTTAGTGGGTGGGCCTAACTGTATGATAATTTCCGCCCACTGTGGCGACGCTAGCTGTCGTTAGTGTACCACCGCTAGCTAGTTTCGATTCAATCCTTTGATGCCCTCGTGCGCGTTGTTTACATATTCCGCTCCCGAGGAACACGGAGCTGTGAACCTTATTTTGTTGGAACCTTATTTTGCTTAAGAAGTTATCTAGTACAGATATTATTGTTTATTGCATTTCCATACTGTGCTCAATTTTATGTTTTTTTAATTGCAGTTAATTAGGAGAGGAAACTTTTTTTTTTTCGGGGGGGGGGGGGGGGGGGGGGGGGGGGGAGCGGGCCCAGGTTTAATGGTCACGGTTCACTACTGATATATAGTAGTGGAGAAAGAAGGTTCTCTAATCACGTCATAAAGTTGACTCATTAACCGTCTCTGGTCCCTTAAAGGGTCCTGCAGCAAGAAGTGAAAATCTCCAAGAAAGGGTTTCTTTCAGCAACCTTTCAGGAACTCTGAAGTCACAAGTCCAGGAAGCATCATTATCCACAAATTTGAAGAACTAATGTTATCTGGACTTTCCACAGCTGCAACCCCAACTGCCTCTCACCGTCTGATATACTCATCAAATCAAATCAAATCAAAATTTATTTATATAGCACTTTTTAAAAAAAGTTGTTGTCACAAAGCAGCTTTACAAGTGTCGAAGCCCCCAGTGAGCAAGCCAAGGGCGACAGTGGCAAGGAAAAACTTCCTAAGAGCATGAGTGTTCATTAAATGATCAATATTTCTGCAGTAAAGCAAATTTATTTTCGTAAGTTAAATCTCATTTGGGAGGGTTTCAGCTTTCATATGAGTCATTTCTAAAACCAATTGATGAATTTAAAGTCAGGTTATAAGCTTTTGTTTCCACAACATGGATAAGCGACAGAACTTATGTCTGGTCGATAGTCGAATCTCAGTTACAAAATAAACAATGCAGGTTCCATCCTGGTGGTGGAACACTGGATCAGGTTTTCACCCTTGCGAGGGTCCTAAAGGATGTATGGGAGTTCGCTCAACCAGTCCACATATGTTTTGTGGATTTGGAGAAGGCATTCGACTGTGTCCCCTGGGGATTCCTCTGGGGGGTGCTCCGGGAGTATAGGGTACGTGGCCCACTGCTACGGGCTATCCAGTCGCTGTACAAACGGAGCAGGAGCTTGGTTCGCATGGCCGGCAGTAAGTCAGACTGGTTCCCAGTGGGAGTGAGTCCTTGCTTCAAATGGAGGGGTTCAAGTATCTTGGGTTCTTGTTTATGAGTGAGGGAAGAATGGAACAAGAGATTGACAGGCGGATTGGTGCAGCGGCTGCAGTGTTGTGGACGCATTACTGGACAGTTGTGGTGAAGAGAGCTGAACCAAAAGTCAAAGCGCGATTTACTGGTAAATCTGCGTTCTGATTCTTACCTATGGTCACAAGCATAGGGTAGTGACTGAAAGAATGAGATCACAAATACAAGCGTCTGAAATTTGTTTTCTCCGCAGGGTGTCCGGGCTCTCCCTTAGAGATAAGGTACAGAGTATGGTCATCATGCCTGTTTCACACCTGAATCATATCTGTTTCATACCTGCATCATAGAGTGTATGGGAGTGTGGGGGGTGTGGGTGTGTGTGTGTGTGTGTGGGGGGGGGGGGGGGGGTGTGGAGAGTAGGGTGTGTGGAGGTGTGGGTGTGTGAGGGTGTGGGGTGTGACAGGTGTGTAGCTGTGTGTGTATGTGTCTGTGCGTGTGTGAGGGGTTGGTCAGATCTGTGGGAAAGTGCATGTGATGTGCACTTATAATGAAGAGTAAGAATGTGCTAAGTTGCATGTGTATTAGGCATTATTGTCTAATTAAAACACTGAACAGTGAACAGTGACCGCTGAACACTGAACAGTGCAGCAGTGAATCCGTTAACAGAGAAAATGTTCCTAAGTGTTGTTTTTTATTAAGCTCTTCCTCAGTGTCTAAAGGTGACCAGCATCAAGTAAATGAAAGCCAGCAGCCTGCTGTTCTGTGCTGTTCGTGGTGTAGACCATGCTCTGCACACACATCTCAGGGTTTTAGATGGGTGTGCAGAGATGTCTCATTCTGTTTAAAATTCTTGGCAGTCAATCAGTTCTTCAGACACCCATTCATTATTGAGAAGCAGATTGATCAAAGAGCATCATGGAGAAATGAGGCAGCTGACTCCCGTGTGAGGGCACGGTCACCGTGCTGAGATTTCCTCGCAGGGCTGCTGGAGTGATGGCGAGGCAGCACAGAGGCGCTCACGTTTCTGCCTGTCACAGGGTGTTATCCACTCTGCCTGAATGGCCCTCCTGTAGGTGAATCCTCTTAATGGAATTGCTCTAATAAGGATGGCTACAGTGGCCATCTGCTTAACCTAATAATGACCCTTGTGTTATTTGAACTTTAAAGAAGAAATTTTGTTTTCTTGCTTTGTAGAACTTGGGGGTATTTAATTTCTCTCTCATGGGGTAAAGAGCTCCACTGGCTCAGAGTTTCACTGTGTGATTTTGGTGAACATCAGTAGATGCCGCAAGTTTAATGAAACAGCCCTGCAGTACTCATAGTGCTCAGAGTGGTTCACTAATGTTCACTGAGGTTTATTCTCTTGGGGGGCTGGAAAATAACCCTTTCAGCTTTCATTTATTGTTCTGCCATCTCCACTCCCAACACTCTGCTCCTTGGCACAGTACAGCAACACTGCTATTGTTGGGAAGTTATTTTTGCTGTTGCTGTTACTACAAATCAAAGTAGGAGTCAGAACAGCCGGGACACTTATAGGAGGTGTCCAGACAATCCTGGACCTTGTGTGTGCAAAGGAGGAAGATACCAGTGGACCTTACCAGGATGTTTGGAGTCTGCTTACTCCTCTCTAAGTCTTTGAGCCATAGTTCTCTTCTCGCAATGCCTTAAATGCTCTAAAATGGCTTGTAGGTGTGTCCTGAAGCTGTAGCTAGCATGGCTGTAGATTCACAGTCACTAGCATTCAAAATAATAAGCATAGAAACTACACACCTGCCTGTTTCCATGACAACTCCTGCAGAATGCCAAACTTTTTTTTAAATCACACATTTTTCTTCTTTCACCTTTGATCTGTTCTCTGCTCAATAAGGCAAACCAGCAGTGGCCCCTTTCCAAATATTAACAAGTTCACTTCTTCCATAATCAGCAGAGAAAGATTAAATATTCCCAAACCTACTGCATAATCTATCATATGATACCCCCATGTCCAAAAATGTGTACTGGGAGCACCATAATTCAAGTTTGTTGAAGTTTGTTAAAGATGCTGTTTTTAAGAGTCACATACACCTGCCTCTGTGAACCCTGAAGAACCTGTCCACTACATCCACACACGACCCAACAAAGACATTTTAATTCATTTAAATAAATTAACATTATATGGACAGATCTTATGCATGGCCATGGTTCACCACGCGTTAAAGACGCTTAATTCATTTTGTAATCACAGTGTTTAGAGAAAATCTTATGTGTGGTGATGATGTGCTGTGTTTAGTGTGCTGTGTGTCCATCGATCTGGTGTACTGTGTGTAGTTGTGATATACTGTCTGTGTGGTGTGGGGTTCTGGAGTCCTGTGTGTTGTTTTAATGTGCTGTGGGTGTTGTGTTGTTATAATGTGCTCAGGGACGGACTGGCATACATTGCTACCGGGGATTTCCGATGGGTTAGTGGGCCGGTGGGCTCGGCCCGTGGAGGAGTCACTGCCGCGCGCGGCCCCGGCCCGTAGTCACGCTGCTGTTTAACGATGTTATTACCTCCCCCGCTCCAGTCAGACTAACCTGCTCAGCGCAGCCGCGGACTGGGCCTGTAAACACATGAACGAGTTGGACCGGGCCGCGGACTGGGCGGGCTGACGGTATGCAGCTGAGATCAGAAAAAAAACAACTTGTCCCAGAAAATCCGGGCCGGACTACGAAAACATACAGCAGTTTAAATTGTAGATAACATGTTATTTTAAATGTAATGCTGTCGCCTCTGCAACGTCTAAGGCACCATGTACAAAATGACCTTAACACGGTTAACTCGGACGCAAGTGGCGGTCTTAAAGGTTCCAGAGCACTGCGCACTGTTTTTTTTAAAGCTATTGAAATTCTTAGATTAAAACTAACCACCACAAATAGGTAAGAGGAAGAAATACCCACATTAGAGTTGTAGGTTGTTCTTTAGGATGCACTTTGTGTAAAACAACTTGTTTGGTGGTCTTATGGTGGACTATTTAAAAGCCACTATGTGGCTTTGTAATCATATTATTGCTGGAATTAATATTGTCCATATGACAATAAACGCCGTCATATACACTACGTGCCATGTATAGATTCATACACACACACACACACACATATATATATATATATATATAGTGGGCCGGTCGACAGAAACTCCCAGGCCACTTTTTCTCCCCAGTCCGCCCCTGAATGTGCTGTGTGTGTTGTGTTGTTATAATGTGCTGTGTGTGTTGTGTTGTTATAATGTGCTGTGTGTGTTGTGTTGTTATAATGTGCTGTGTGTGTTGTGTTTTGTTCTTATGTGCTGTGTGTGTTGTGTTGTTATAATGTGCTGTGTGTGTTGTGTTGTTATAATGTGCTGTGTGTGTTGTGTGTGGCTCTGGTGTACTGTCTGTGTTGTGTTTATGTGCTGTGTGTGTTGTGTTGTTATAATGTGCTGTGTGTGTTGTGTTGTTATAATGTGCTGTGTGTGTTGTGTTTTGTTCTTATGTGCTGTGTGTGTTGTGTTGTTATAATGTGCTGTGTGTGTTGTGTTGTTATAATGTGCTGTGTGTGTTGTGTTGTTATAATGTGCTGTGTGTGTTGTGTTGTTATAATGTGCTGTGTGTGTTGTGTTGTTATAATGTGCTGTGTGTGTTGTGTTTTGTTCTTATGTGCTGTGTGTGTGGTTCTCTTTTCCTGGCAGTGTAATTGTTTCTGGTTTCCTGTTGTCCCTGTGAACAGCACTACCATGCTGTAGTACCTGACCCAGACCAACTCAATTAGTGCACACTTGCTGTGCTGAGGGTGGAGGTTTGGTCTACACACCTCTCTCTCCTTCTCTTTCTCTCTCTCATCCTCTCTTATCCTCTCTCCTTCTATCTCTCCCTCTCTCTCTCTCTCATATCCTCTCATCCTCTCTCTCATCTTTCTCTTTCTTTCTACTTCTCTCACATTTTTGTCTGATTCCATCTCAAAGCAGCAAACCCCCGTAATCTTAAAATCTAAAAATTCAATCTTGAAATGCAAACCATGTGCATGCATGGCTGTGCACATATGTGCACGCATGTGTGTGTGTGTATGTGTGTGCATGACAGAGAGAGAGGAGATGAATATATGAATATGTATATATGTATACATTATATTTTGACACAGTTATCTTTCTCTATTGTGTCTTTGAAAGCTTGCACTGATGTATCTGAGAGTATGTCCATGTAAGGATGCTGAGGTACCTGCAGATCAAATATCTCCATCTCCTTGTACTACTGAGCAGACATTTCTATCCACTTCTGATTTTCACTTCTGTCTTTATTTCTGATCCCGAGCCCAACAAAGAGGCTCAGAAATGTAGGATGCAGGGGGAGATGCAGGGGGTTGTGGGTAATTACTGTGTCCACTAATAGCAGCTCACGTAAAGCAGGCTGATGCATCCTGCATCTTGCATGATGAGAACATGCATCAACCAGCGTAATTGAGAGTAAAATGAGGCAGGCGTGCCACAGGACCTATTAATCACCACTGATGAATGAAAGTGTAATTAGGGGAGGAAATTCAGGGGGAAAATGAGGTAGAAAAGAAACCAGTTTGTATCTCACACAAGTTGCCTAAAAGCTCCAGAGTAAGAGGCCTGAGTTCAGCCAAGCACACTGGTGTGGGCTGGTACAGATTAGGCCCAGGAAGTCGGGTTAAAGACATCATCAGATGGATTGCTGTATTTATCGACTTATTTATTTATTTAGTCTTTTCATGTAGCAGCATAGCTTCCAAACTTACAGCTGTTTTAGCTGTGTTTCTTGAACAGAGATTTAACAAACCTTACAGTACCTTGCTGGAGCAAATCTTTATTGAGCAGTTACATTTGGCAATATCATAACAGACAACTTTGTCCACAATTATGTCAAGTAATAAAACAAAACATTATTTTATTACATACAGCACTATTTCCTTTCCTTCCTTTCTCAATAAGTCTGTTTAAGGTGGTAACTGGTAAATCTGCAAAGATTTAAGAAATGTATGTGGAAAAAATGATAGCAGACCAACTTGCCTAAATAGGTTCAGCCTGTTTTTTATGTTAACCACATTGTCATTGAAATTCCACTTTTGCTATTATTTGTGTAGTTAGTTTTCTTTGTGTATTTTTGTCTCGTGAGGTTCTAGACACAAGGCTTGGATGAAACAGCTGGATGATCCTCTCTGAGACCTCACTGCTGTACTGAAGGAGTTTCTCGCTAACGGCACCGCCTGCAAATCTCACTTTTAAACCTCTTAACTATGTATACTTTGATATTGTGAACCTAAGACGTTCCCCTCTGGCACGCTTGTCTTCAAATAAAGTGAAAGACAGTAGGAAGGAGACAGAAAGACAAACAGAGGAGGAGCAGAGGAGGGTGGAGCATCCCAACACCATCTCAGTACCAGAGCCTCCACCCAGCATTTCACCAGGGGACAGTGACACTGGGACACGGGGTTGATTTGTCAAGCCTTGTTCTATGTTCTATGTTCTGTTTTAGCTGAGAAAGCTCTCGCATGGGTACCAGATCACTTTACCAGTGGGCTGCAAAAACAGAAGACAAAGCTTTAACTCCCGGATGCTTCAATGAAATGGACAGTGGTGAGGAGAACTTTGTTCTGAAACAGGATGAGCAGCATGAGCAGTGCAGGAGGTCCATTCGTATATCGGTCTGGTTCAGGCTTACTCTATTGAAACGCCCCCTGCTGGTAGGAGTTTAACCTCTAAAGTGACAGGACCTTCACATCATGAGCTGTGGTGACACAGTGACATAAGCCTACATAAGAAAAACTAATTCTAGCACAGCCTATCACAGTCTGACTTCCTCACCCTGGCCTTTCCTCACACACTTTCAATGAACAGCACAGTAATTTGCACACACGTATCACACGAAAGTAAGTAGCTGACATGTTTTCACTGAAAGAGCAGCTTTCCCAAATCAGAAACACAGGCACTTATGATAAGGAAGGATTTTTAGAACATACTTTAGTATTCATTATAAACAAGTAACATTCACAATTTATGACACTAATGAATCAGAAGGTCTCCATTCTGGGTCAGTCCGTCCAACCTGCTCATAAGGGTCAACAGCTGGAGATCCAGAGGAACCTGTTTTAATTGAAACACTCCATCAGATGAAGTAGCCGTCCACGTCTGGGACATCTTCATTTATTTAACCAAAACACCATCGCAGTAAAACAAAGGCAGTGACCAGAGTGGAGGAGAACATCCATTTTTAAACTTCTGTTGTTGATCTTTGGGGATATGAAGACTGCAGACCAGGCGAGATGTTCCAGACAAGGGAGCCACGCTAGTTCACCAAAATAAGAGCGTCAGCTGGACCGGCGACTGTCCTGCCGTGCTGTATGGTGTAGGAGTAGCCCAGCTTTATTTTGGGAGTGACTATGTAAAATGAATTGTAAAACTGTGTCTACTTTGTTTCAAATCATTGAAAAACAAAATAGCTTTAGACAGATGACATGGGAGAGGATCGTGGGATGGAGTGGTCTGGTTATGGAGTCATTTTTGGTCTAGCCCTAAACATCCTCGATTTTCTAGTCAACTATTTATTTCTCCATGAAAGCTCCTAAATGTACTTCACTTCATTGTGCTTTAGGAGTTTGGACATGGACACGCACGCGCACACACACACACACACACACACACACACACACACACACACACACACACGCTGCAGATGTCGTGAGGCCCTTCAGCGGGTGGAGACACGGGTGAGATAACGGTCTCACCATGATCATAATGCTTGTGGAAGATCAGAAATTGCAGCAGTTCATTATGAAGAAAAGTAGAGTGGGAATGAAAGCGTTGTACTATCCTGTGATGCAGGTAGTGTTTAGTGTTATATTTTAAAAACATCTTATAATTTCCCACCCCAAAAAAATTGTAAAATATTTTTTCTTAAGTCTAAGATCAAGGTCACATTTCCTCTTTTAGCTTCCAGCCTAAATCTCTCACGAACACTTGTGCACAGCACATCTGTGACGGTGTGATGTGTCAAACACAAGAATTCACTTGCAAAACATAAAGATAGATGTATAGAGAAAGAGGGAGAGAGACAGAGAATGCCAATGAGGCTATCTGAGCTGTATCTGCTGTTAATCTCGAGAGTTGATGATATGCAGTAAATGCAGAGCAAACCACACACACACACGCACGCACGCAGTGATGGAGCTGCCCTCCACCACGATGTACACAACACAAGTATGGACATTGGTTTCATGATATTCCAAGTTGATAACCAAATGAAGACATATGATTTAATTAACTTTTTATTGAGTAATATTTATCAGCTTTCCAAAGAAGAACCTGCACAGAAAATACAAAAGTTATAAAATATCTGTAATGAAATGTGGGAATTCTATCAGAGTAATTAAACTAATGAAACCACTTACCGGTGATTGTATGCAGAGGAAGAGAGCCATGTTGTCTTGTTGAGAAACAGAATGGGTGTTGAGAGCTTTTATTGGTTGGGTTTCCCACCAAAAATCCAGGAAGTGACATCACACCACTCTGGGGTAGGACTATAAAAGGCCTGATGTGAATTGTTTGGGAAGAGAGGTTTTGCTTTGGTGGCAGAGCGGGTAATGCTAAAAGTAGCAAGTATCTTGATGATTGAACTGACAATTGATTTGAGTCTTTTGTGAACTATCACATTTAGTTTTTTTTTTTTTTGTATGTCTTAGTTTGTTCCTGTAAATAGTTTTCTTGCCTTTATATGGGGATTAAGTAAACACCACTACTACTTTGCACCCTACCCTGTGCTTTGTCTGCCGGACACACACACACACACACACACACACACACACACACACTGCAGGTGTGAAGTTACAGCAGGATTAATTAGCGCCCAGAACCCTCAGTTTTTTCTCCCTGTCCCTGCTCTAAATTACACATCTCAGGCACAACAAGCGTGACACTCTCAGCAGTCATTTGTCAGACTAATTATTTGTCGTTGGTGGTAATTGCAGCTGAAGCAGGTACTCAGGTAATTGTACTCTGAGCTGCAGTGTTAAGCTGTCCTTTCCATAAGGTAAAGAAGCACAACGCCCTTCAGCCCTTTGTTTTTTCTATCAGTCTCTTTCTCTGTAATGGATTAAGTAATAATAGTTCTATATAAAGTCCAATCAAAATATGTCCCAGGGGAGTTTATACGCTCTGTGTTGTGAATATGTATTTATTAACTGCAGTGTTCATTATGTGTCTCTGTGTGACCTGGCAACCTCGTGGGCAGTAAAGCTACATTCTTCTAACAGCAACACATACATACTAGTCTGAGAAATGACCCATAACTCTATGTTTTGGGTCTTATTCTGTATGTGTGTGTGTGTGTGTGTGTCATTCTGGATTGTCTTTTCTTTTCATTTTGGTCAGTGAGGTAGCCCCTGAGATGGCAGTCTTCTTTAAGCCCCCTGAGTCTCTCTCTCATCCTTTCCTCTCTCTCCTTTTCTCCTCTTTCTCTTCCTCTTCTCTCCTCTCTTCTCTTGTCCTCCCTCTCCTCCTCTCCTCTCCTCTTCTTCACACCACCACACCATGCCATCTGCTTTACACAAACACACACATATATCTTTCTTCACAGAGGTGGATTTAACCAAAGACTTGGCACTGCTATTGAGGAGGTATAGAACTACAATTGTTAAATGAATGTGTGTCCTTGTAAAACAATATACATATAATCTTGAGTTTTTGTAAAAATAATATAAAAAAATGAAAAATTGCTTATTTCTCCTTTTGAGCAACTTTTGTGCAGATTTCAGCACAAAACAAGTGAGCATCACAGGCCTCATCTCAGACACCTGAGGGTCGGCCTGAAATGTTGGACTAGACCCTGGCAGCTGAGGAAAGGAAGGCTGGATTGAGATTATGACTCCAAAACAGTTTGTCCAACAATCCACACACACACACACACACACACACACACACACACACACACACACACACAGAGTTATCAAATTTTACTCAGCTTTTCTAGATGTTTAGGTATTTCAATAAATACAAATGATGGCAGAGAAAACATCCTCACCCTTTCACCAGATAGCGATGTCGTCCTGAGGCATTAGGATGCTTCTCAGTGCCACTCCAGACACGCATTTAACCCTCTGCATGGGGGGGTGACATTTCCTGTCCTAACTAGTGCACAGTCCAATCTTAGATTTGCCTTCTGGGATTACATGGAAATGTTGGGGAGAATAGAAGGCTTGATCCATATCCATAGAGGAATATAAAAACGGAAGACACAGGGGCTGGTTTTGCCTTTGGGACAGACGCCAGTCCTCTCCCATGTAAATCCCCCATTGCAGACATTAGTCATCCTGTCTGTCTGAATGGGACAGTCGAGTGCAGGCATCACAGTGGCCTGCCTGCACATTCTCCCCCGAGTGTTGGAAACCCCAGAGCTCATTCTGCCCCAGTCCCCTCATACAGGTAGTGCTGCACTGTTCGTCTGATGGGCTAAACTGGGCCAGTGCTGCTACGCTGTCTCTGTTCACAGATCTTGAGTGTTCAACACAGACGACTGCAGCTGCCTGTTTACAGTGGCCCTGTGAAGATGAGACAGTAAACACCAATACGTCTGTTCCAAACACAGAAGTTGTTTCTCATCAAATTGAATGAACAGTGGTCAGTGTGAGATGTTTATAGTGGCACAATGAGAAACAAGAAACACGAAACAGATCTTATGCTGAATTGTATGTTTCAGTGTATTTGTGATGTTGGCAGCAATGGTGTCAGATGGGAATGGGAATGTAGAAATTTTATAAAAGGCACTGTGGTGAGCAGAAACACATGGAACAGGGCCTTCATACTCCAGACGTAGCTCTGCATCGTAGCTCTGCATCGTAGCTCTGCATCGTAACTCTGCATCGTAGCTCTGCATCGTAGCTCTGCATCGTAGCTCTGCGGCGTAGCTCTGCATCGTAGCTCTGCATCGTAGCTCTGCATCGTAGCTCTGCATCGTAACTCTGCATCGTAGCTCTGCATCGTAGCTCTGCATCGTAGCTCTGCATCGTAACTCTGCATCGTAGCTCTGCATCGTAACTCTGCATCGTAGCTCTGCGGCGTAGCTCTGTGGCGTAGCGTATAATGGACACAAATTAAGTATTATATTGTGATCTATCGATCGCCAGTGGTTGGCACCAGAGCAAACTAGTAACTCATTGAATCATAGATGTGGATCAGAGGTGAATAAACTAAATTTTTTTTTCCGGCGTGAGATATCGGATGTGTGGTGTGAGAGCGTGTGAAAATGGTCATATGCGTGTGTCTCACGCTCAATGCGTGAGAGTTGGCAAACCTGGCTTTGTGTAAATCATGTCAAGTCAAAGTGAACTTTATTGTCATTCAGACTTTAAAACGGTGCATAGCTGAACGAGATGTCGTTCCCAGTGTTAAAGCACCGGGAGTGTAAATTGTTGGCGGGGGCGGGGGGGTGTAAAATGGACACAAATTAAGTGTTATATCGCGATGATCGATCGTCAGTGGTTGGTGCCAGAGCGAACTAGTAACTCATTGAATCACAGATGTGGATCAGAGGTAAATAAACTAGATTTTTTTTTCAGTGTGAGAAATCGGATGTGTGGCATGTGAGCGTGTGAAGACAGTCAAATGCGTGTGTCTCATTTGAGAGAGTTGGCAACCCTGAAATATAGCAATGTCAAAGAAAAAAAGTTACACGTGTTTGCAGTCTTTGTGATTTCTATTCTTACAGAGAAAAGTGTCAAAATTATTATTATACTTTGTAATTGATCACTATAGTTGGCTGGAGAGGTTGAAACATTTTGGAATTTTCTTTTAAGGCTAACCATTATTCAAAAATCAACATATACTCATCTGATTAGACTGAGACTTTTTGTTTACTAGCACCCTGTTTACTCATCAGCTAGCACCCTGTTTACTCATCAGCTAGCACCCTGTTTACTCGGAAGCTGCTTTGTAACAATGTCTGCTGTGTAATGTACCACACAAAATGCTTTCATTGAACTTAACATGACTGGTTCCTTAACTAAAGTTTATCCATGTTTTTGAAGATGAAATGGACCAGTAAAAACCTACAGACCTTAAATATGTCTGTGTGAGGTTGTACTATGCATCAATATTTGCAATTAATTATGGGAACACAACATTTTTGAGCCAACATGTAGCAGAGTTCACCAACAACAAAGTTGTCAGGTTAATTTACCAGCAACCTTTGCTGTGTGTGCAGTGGTCTCAGTAAAAGGACTTGAGGGCCAAACTCTGCTCCACTCCCAGTAACACAATAACACAGAGATAATGTGAATGTTTTCAGTGGAGAAGCCATGAGCTAGTAAGCTGTTATTGACTGAGTCTGCTGTTGTGCTGAACAAGCCCCTGAGAGTTTAATAGACATGTCAAATCTCATTACCTGCACCACCAGACAAGTTTAAAACATGGTTTCTGATGATTTTTCCTAGCATGATAATTACTGGTGGAATATAATATAGGCTCTCAGTGTTCAAAACATTTGAGATGCCCACCTTACAGATTTACATAATTGGCTTCCATACTGAGCAGCTGTAAGTTCTAATGATTGTTTTCAGACGTGTGGTAATTGATAGTTACTCCATTTCTGTTTGTGTGAACATAGAATAATTCAAAAGACTCTTAGTTATCTTTCTGCATTTCATTTGATTGAGCATTTTGCATAAAATGCTATAACGTCAACAAGGTCATGGGTGTGATTCTCAGGGAACACTTGCTAAAATATTGTTAATTATTAGAGGTGTACTCAACTAAGGATTTTCAAGTCGAATCAGATTCGTCAGCTTTTCCCTTTAGTCGACTAATAGTCGAATCGGGTTTATTTTAATTTTTTTATTTAGAGCACCTTAAACGGGATCCCGTTCTCATTCAAAACTTTTTTCCTCTTCAAAGTAAAAACCTCAGATAAATGAATAAACACGGTAGGTTGGTTTATTCAGCTTTAATTTATTTACTTTTTTATTTTTTTGAGAACATTAGAGTTAACGTTAGAGAACATTAACCGTCAGTGCGCATTGCGCATATCGAACTGTCAGACAGGCACTGTGCAAAATGTCAAAAATATTTTAAATAAAATATGCCTGCCTGAAAATATTTTTAAAAATGCCACACAACAGCAAAAATATATAAGGAAAGGTTCAAGTAACGGGGTTTAAAAGCAAACAACAACAAAAAATGTTTATAGGCTTACTTGCCGAGACGCACCGCGACGAAACGAGACGACACCGAAACGACAAACGGCTGTTTTTTTCGCCTTACGCGTTTTAAATGGTATGCCATGTTGGTTGTTGTCGTGCGAAATGAAAGACGTTGATGACATAACTTGCACTTTACTTTGTTTGAGTCACCTTTATCTTTTTCAAAATATTTTATAAGTTTTTTAGTAGCCTTTATAATCTCGGCAGATGCTGCGCGTATTCTGTAGCGTGTTCAGCTCCGCTCATTTGGATTGTGCAACTGCAGGGTGTGATTTATTAATGTGTAGTAAGGAAGATGCCTATTGGTAATGCGCAAATATCATCATAAAAATATTTATTAACAGAAATTAGGATTATTTCATTTGACAAAAGGCTATAAATAACGAAAACAAAGACATTTCATGTAACAACTAATTCTTAGCAGCATCCTTGGGCACCCCCATGCAGTTAGAATGGTACATTCAACTATGACATTCATAGTCGACTAGGGGGTATAGTCGACTATAGTCGAATCAGCGACTATTGCAGGTCACCCCTATTAATTATAATAATTTTATCAAACATTTTTTCAATGTCAGCCAACGATGAAAAATGTAGTGTAATTTAAGATTGTGATTAGAATTGTGAGTCTCTACAGTGATCCTGAGATGCAAAGCGCAATGTCAGAGTAATGGCAGAATAATGGCATGAGTAATGTCAGGAGCAACGGCAGAGTGGTGTCATGAGTAATATCAGAGTAATGTCATCAGTAAAGTTATGAGTAATGTCATGAGTAATGTTAGATTAAGGTCATGCTTGTTAAATATAAGTTGATTTGTATCTATTACTCCATTTCACCAAAGATCACCAAGCATCATGACTGAAAACCAGCTTACTTCAAGTTTCTAAGGAAATATGAGAAGACTAAATGTTTTATATTTATATGATTTACACGTGCTATTTATAATGTCTATATATATATATATATGTATATGTATATAAAACCCATGCAGTTTACTGCCACTGAGCGCATACACCAAGACAATAACACCTCTGTAAATATATAGGGGATGTTTTTGTAAATATATATGGGATGTTTTTGTAAATATATAGGGGATGTTTTTGTAAACATATAGGGGATATTTTGTAAATATATAGGGGGACTTCCTGCAGTGGAAGTGACACAACCTTCATATATTGAAACAGTTGTTGTGCTGCAGTGATATCAGTGTTCATATGAATAAGCATCTGTATGTGTGACGGTTCTCTGTAGCTCTCAGCTCTTCGGCCCCTCCCCCGCCATCTGTTAAATATCCCAGCTGATAAATTACAGGGTGAGTTCACCAAGCATCAGTGTGGGGTGGAGTGACTGTTGTTCTGATTTCACACTCAGTCCTTCATCCTCTGTTCCTGCAGGAGAGAGCAACTGAGCAGAGGACATTCCTCACATCTCTGGAGACACGCGGCCAGAACAGCAGCACCAGGAGCACAAACATTGATGCAAGCAGAGGATCCCGAGGAGCTGATGACAGCAGGAAACAATCATCTCCAGCAGAGAGAAGACACGAGTGTGCAACAGGCCTGCACAACAGGACCTGCGTCACAACATCATGTCTTAGATAAATGGTGCACTTGTGTCACTTCCTTCCAATAAAGAATGAATCTCCACATCAAGGGATATGATAAATAAAACACTCCAAATAAAAGTTTACATTGCATGAAGGTCAAATTAGCTGAGTCATGGGAGTGACCTCTGTACAGCATGTTCAGGACAGGCTGGGTGACAGGGCTGAGGAGATCAGGCCTCTGACAAACCAACCAAGCAAAAACATGAGGGATCATGTTTGCCATCTTGTTGTGGCTGGAGATATTGGACATCATAGAATTTAAGAAAAATATAGGTGTGTGAGTGAGTGTGTGTGTGTGTGCGTGCATGTGTGTGAGCGGTGGGGGAACCAGGCAAGAGGAATGGAGGAAGAGGGAGACAGACAGTGCTCAGACAGGGCCAGACTGAGTGGTGTCCTCTCTGTGTCCTCTCTGTGTCCTCCATCCTGGAGTCCTGCGTCCCTCATCTTGTCACATTGAACTCCAGATGCTCTTCGCTCTGACTGAGATGATCACTCTTCATTTTCTCTAACAATGTGATAATGAAATATTGATTTTTAGTTACATTCATATTGATGCTATTAGGTTTGCACTGATAAATCAGACCTACGTGTGATGATGGCTGTGTCTGTGTGCTCTCGCGTGTGTGTGTGTGTGTGTGTATGTGTGTGTGATGCAGCACCCGATCTCTCTGCGTGATGGATTCCCTTTATCTTCCTCAAGATTCTGTGTGTCATAACATGGTGGTTTCCATTCACAGATGAGGATAGTCCCACAATATTTTTCTGTCAGTTCATCTCCTGATTGCCCTACCCTCCCCACCTACCCCACCATACCCCTACCCTACCCTTACACTCCCTTCCATACCCCACCCTCCCCACCTACCATACCCCTACCCTACCATACCCCTACCCTCCCCACCTACCCCACCATACCCCTACCCTACCATACCCCTACCCTCCCCACCATACCTCTACCATACCCCACCATACCCCTACCCTCCCCACCATAGCTCACCATACCCCTACCCTACCATACCCCTGCCCTCCCCACCATACACCACCATACCCCACCCTCCCCACCTACCCCACCATACCCCACCCTCCCCACCTACCATAGCCCTACCCCACCATACCCCTACCATACCCCTGCCCTCCCCACCATACCCTACCATACCCCTACCCTACCATACCCCTGCCCTCCCCACCTACCCCACCATACCCCTACCCTACCATACCCCTGCCCTCCCCACCATACCCCTACCCCACCATACCCCTACCCTACCATACCCCTACCCTACCATACCCCTGCCCTCCCCACCATACCCCACCATACCCTTGCTTTTGAGTTTTATTTAGTCCCACTCTGGGTTTGACTTGTGAGGTCTCCTTTTTTCTTCTGGATCAAAAGAGTTCCATATGATGTAAAATCTTGGCCAGCTGCCTTTGTTGCATGCAGGAGGCGTCTGACATAGTCATTTTAATTAAAGGAAATGATGGTGTTAAGTTTAATGATCTCGTGTTCAAGGGCTCACACGTCTTCACAGGCTAGATGGGCTGATATTTCCAGACTAGCACCATTATTTTCATGGAGTCATTTTTTTTCAGGAAAAGACACTGAAGGCTCAGTGCACCTTGTCAGAAATAAATAAATTAATCCTGCCTGTGAAAGCAACTCATTGCTATAAAAGACACGAATTCTTATCTTTGTAGTAATTATGCAAAGCTGAATATTAGCATTATGATCTCAGTCTCTGAGGCACACAGCGTGTCCCCCTCACCCGCAGAGATTAGAGTCTCAGTCCTCCTTCCAATCTGTCTTCATGAGCTACTGTTGGCATGAGGTCCCGTTCAACACACATTACTAAATGTTGTGTGTGGTTATTACCGGAATCACAGAAAGTTGCTAGTTCATTGTTGATTTACAGTGATGGTTCATCATCTCTGATCTACCCCCTGAACTCAGCAGGTGTTTGGACTTAACCTGATAGACGAGCGAAGGCTTACGGCATGTAGACGAATCCTGGATGTTTGTTTCAGTGCACATTTCCTCCCAACTCAATTAGAGCTGCAGACTAGACTCATCTCATCTTCTTACGTGTCCCTCCGAATGTGGGTGGAGTGGTGGTGCTCCTGATGTTGTGGGTGGAGTGATGGTGTTCCTGATGTTGTGGGTGGAGTGATGGTGCTCCTGATGTTGTGGGTGGAGTGGTGGTGCTCCTGATGTTGTGGGTGGAGTGATGGTGCTCCTGATGTTGTGGGTGGAGTGATGGTGCTCCTGTTGTGGGTGGAGTGGTGGTGCTCCTGATGTTGTGGGTGGAGTGGTGGTGCTCCTGATGTTGTGGGTGGAGTGATGGTGCTCCTGATGTTGTGGGTGGAGTGATGGTGCTCCTGATGTTGTGGGTGGAGTGATGGTGCTCCTGATGTTGTGGGTGGAGTGATGGTGTTCCTGATGTTGTGGGTGGAGTGGTGGTGCTCCTGATGTTGTGGGTGGAGTGATGGTGCTCCTGATGTTGTGGGTGGAGTGATGGTGCTCCTGATGTTGTGGGTGGAGTGATGGTGCTCCTGATGTTGTGGGTGGAGTGATGGTGCTCCTGATGTTGTGGGTGGAGTGATGGTGCTCCTGATGTTGTGGGTGGAGTGATGGTGTTCCTGATGTTGTGGGTGGAGTGATGGTGCTCCTGATGTTGTGGGTGGAGTGGTGGTGCTCCTGATGTTGTGGGTGGAGTGATGGTGCTCCTGATGTTGTGGGTGGAGTGATGGTGTTCCTGATGTTGTGGGTGGAGTGATGGTGTTCCTGATGTTGTGGGTGGAGTGGTGGTGCTCCTGATGTTGTGGGTGGAGTGGTGGTGCTCCTGATGTTGTGGGTGGAGTGATGGTGCTCCTGATGTTGTGGGTGGAGTGGTGGTGTTCCTGATGTTGTGGGTGGAGTGATGGTGTTCCTGATGTTGTGGGTGGAGTGATGGTGTTCCTGATGTTGTGGGTGGAGTGATGGTGTTCCTGATGTTGTGGGTGGAGTGGTGGTGCTCCTGATGTTCTTAAACTGCTTTAGCTGTTTTTCCAGGGATGGAAGAGTCCATCCATCACACGTCAAATAGTGTCTGAGCAACCAAAATAGCTCAATGACCGATAAAAGGTGCTGCATAGTAAAAGAATAACTGCATCCTAGTAATTATGTTGAATATTTCAGTGTTAAAATGGTTCTTAGCCTTGCACAGGTCACACAAGGCATTTGGAATAACGAGACTAAATCAGGGTTTGTATTGATTATCTGTCGTTGGTGTAGAAACATTACTGAGACTGAGATGCTGCTTACTGTCACTCCACTGTGGCCCAGAGGCAGCTGGTGTGATCCTGACCAAAGAGCTACCAACAGCTCCAGTATTGTTGCACCCAGTCAGAGATGCAGAGGAGGGTGAGACAGGGGGAGGAGGGGGAGACAGGGTGTAGGAGGGGGAGACAGGGCGATCAAACGTTTGAGGCACGCTATTGCAGAGTAATGAAGCATAGCAGGAGAATATACCTGTGTAACATTTGATGAAGATGGTCTGACACAGCAGCCCAAATAGACTCCTCTATTTGACTCCTCTGTACGCTAGCACACATCCATCCATCACACGTCTCTAAAAAAGACAGGATGAACATGTGGAAGGAGATTTACAGAGAGAGAGAGTGGGGGAGAAGTGAACCAAGGAAGAAAAAAAGAGAGTGAACGAATCACATTACTCTTGACAGTTGGTGAGTGCCATAAAGGCCTCAGAGCAGCACAATTAGACCCAGGTGAGCGTGTGTCCTTGTGCCCAGTGGTTTGTTTTAATTCAACCCTTCAGAATTTAGCAGTGAAACATTACAGCTATCCCCTCCATCCATCTGTCAGCTCATTGCTGTGGCACAATGGAGTGGCAGAGCGGAGTATGTTTAAGACGAGTCCTCCCATGCCAGCGCCACTCTTAATGCCTTCGGCTTTGGTTTAAGGCATAAGAGACTAGTGCTCTATTGGGTAGTTGTTTGTATTACAGGACCTGTATGATATATAGACATATTTCAAAGCTATAACTACATTAGATAATTAACGTCATAGTTGTACATACATTTTTGTGTTGTTTTTAAAGCATGTCTTCATAGAAATGCTATTGAATTGTTTTATTGAAAGGTGGGACTGTAACGCGTTAATTTCGATTAATTGATTACAGGGAAATTAATGAACTAAAAAAATTTACGCATTTTAACGCATTTAACGCATGAGACATTTTTGCACCGTGGAATGTTTCTCAGTGCACAAGTTCCAGACATACAGATTATATGGACACACAATAAGATGAGTATGATGGAGATGACTGAAGAGGCTACGCTGGTGGATGGGAAATTTAAATATAAGAAACTTCCAGATGGAAGTACAAACAAAAATAGTGTTATTTGCACTTTATGTAGGAAGGAGTTCGCTTATCACAGGAGCACTTCCACCCTTCATTACCACCTCAACGCAAAACATGTTGGGGCTAACACGCAGGTCAGTAACAGGGTTGCCAACTCTCACACATTGAGCGTGAGACACACGCATTTGACCGTCTTCACACACTCACACGCCACACTTGCGATTTCTCATGCAGAAAAAAAAATCTAGTTTATTTACTTCTGATCCACATATATGATTCAATGAGTTACTAGTTCGCTCTGGCGCCAACCACCGGCGATCGATCGATTGCGATATAACACTTAATTTGTGTCTATTTTACACCCCCGGTCAGGGCCGGCACTTCCATTAGGCGATATAGGCAAATGTTAGGGGCGCCGGCTGTCCAGGGGGGCGCTCGCGTGAATGCGTTATTTATTTATTTATTTATTATTTATTTACAAATGAACAATTCATAAATATGAAAATAAGCACAACTGATGAATGGAAGATCCAGTCATTTGCTTTGAGCATGCAGAAGATCACTTCTAGGCACTATGGAGATGCCTGTGTAGAGGACTTTATGGCTGTGGCAGAGGCCTATTAAAAACATCTTCTGATTTACTTCTTATTCTTCCAATATCCTGAGCAAAACTCCCAAAATTAAACATTTTTGGTCAGAATTTCCAGTGTTCTGAAAACTGTTTGCTCTGTTTTCTGTACTCATCTATTGGTCTGTGTAGTAGACTGGTGGAAAAATAAACAAGATGTTGAAGTTTATGATTATGTTCATTGATTCATTCATCATTCAAACTTAAATTAATATTTCTCATGTTAAATATTGAAATGCGATTAAAATGCGATTAAGTTCGATTAATTAATTGCAACGCTTCGAATTAATTTGATTAATTTTTTTAATCGCGTCCCACCCCTAATATATATATATATATATATATATATATATATATATATATATATATATATATATATATATATATATATATATATATATATATATATATATATATACATCCTATATATATATATATATATATATATATATATATATATATATATATATATATATATATATATATATATATATATATATATAGGATGTTTATGTTTACATTTGTGACCTGATACGTGACCATGCAGAGGTGTGCAGTATAGATGTAAACACTGCTGCAGTGATACAAGCCCTAAAAGAAGGGGCAGTCATGGTCTGGTGGTGGGGAACTGATATTGTGACCGGAAGGTCGTGGGTTCAATTCCCAGGCCTGAGGCCATGACTGAGGTGCTCTTGAGCAAGGCACCTAACCCCAACTGCTCCCCGGGCGCCGGGCTAGGGCTGCACATCGCGCTGGGCATGTGTGCACCACAGCCCCCTAGTAATCACTTGTGTGTGTGTGTGTGTGTGTGTGTGTTCTAACTGCACAGATGGGTAAATGCGGAAGACAAATTTCGATTGGGGTGTAAATTCACAATTGACAAATATGGCACATTTCATTTCAATTAAAAAGCAGAGGCATGCACAAACACAACTGCTCCTCCTGCAAACCCAGGACAGGACTCAGTATTTATTTTGATATAAAATTACAACACCTTAGTTTAAGGTTAGTTGTTATTTCTAGAAGCATTTCTTGCAAGATAAAGTATAAAACCAATTCTAAAACACATTGAAGCTTCTTGGGATTTTTATGCCTAACACCCTTGAAACATTGCTGTAGAAAACAATTATGCCAACACGTTTTGTTTTGTAAGGATGTTTCTCACCGCGCAGCAGCAGGGAAAGACTCTTTGTTATGTTGCTCACACCATATCATTCTTCTTCACAACAGCCATTGTTTGCAGCATAGTTACATGCACAATGGTCCATGCACATGAAGAAGAGACACTTAGCTAATGCAGTAAATTACAGATGCAGGCAAATTTGGGCTCCAGATTCGCTTATTCACATTTTCCCCAATAAAACAAATCACTTATGCTGAGGAAAACAGTCCAAGAAGTGTGTGTGTGTGTGTGTGTGTGTGTGTGTGTGTGTGTGTGTGTGTGTGTGTGTGTGTGTGTGTGTGTGTGTGTGTGTGTGTGCATATACATGGCTGTGTATGTCTACAGATTACAACAAAAGAAATGAATTATAAGAAAAGAGACTCAGATAAGCATGCTCTATGCTGCATTATGTTTCTGTTTAGCTGCATTTACGTTTTAGCAGTAATACAAGAGTATATATACAGATTTGTCTTGAGATGTCAAGAGCTTAAATCACCATTTGACTGATCCAAACAGGAGTCCAGAGACTGCAGAGTGGGAGAAGCACAGATACTGCACCCTTACACACTACACCACCCTCACACACTACACCACGCTCACACACTACACCAACATCACACACTATAACACCCTCACACACTACACCACGCTTACACACTACACCACCATCACACACTACACCAACATCACACACTACACCACCATCACACACTACACCAACATCACACACTACACCACCCTCACACACTACACCACGCTCACACACTACACCAACATCACACACTATAACACCCTCACACACTACACCACGCTCACACACTACACCAACATCACACACTATAACACCCTCACACACTACACCACGCTCACACACTACACCACCCTCACACACTACACCAACATCACACACTACACCACCCTCACACACTACACCACGCTCACACACTACACCAACATCACACACTATAACACCCTCACACACTACACCACGCTCACACACTACACCACCCTCACACACTACACCACGCTCACACACTACACCACGGTCACACACTACACCAACATCACACACTATAACACCCTCACACACTACACCACCCTCACACACTACACCACCCTCACACACTACACCAACATCACACACTATAACACCCTCACACACTACACCACGCTCACACACTACACCAACATCACACACTATAACACCCTCACACACTACACCACGCTTACACACTACACCACCCTCACACACTACACCACCCTCACACACTACACCACGCTTACACACTACACCACCCTCACACACTACACCACCCTCACACACTACACCACGCTCACACACTACACCACCCTCACATACTACACCACCCTCACACACTATAACACCCTCACACACTACACCAACATCACACACTACACCACCCTCACACACTATAACACCCTCACACACTACACCACGCTCACACACTACACCACCCTCACACACTATAACACCCTCACACACTACACCACGCTCACACACTACACCACCCTCACACACTACACCACGCTCACACACTACACCAACATCACACACTATAACACCCTCACACACTACACCAACATCACACACTATAACACCCTCACACACTACACCACGCTCACACACTACACCAACATCACACACTATAACACCCTCACACACTACACCACCCTCACACACTACACCACCCTCACACACTACACCACGCTCACACACTACACCAACATCACACACTATAACACCCTCACACACTACACCACCCTCACACACTACACCAACATCACACACTATAACACCCTCACACACTACACCACCCTCACACACTATAACACCCTCACACACTACACCACGCTCACACACTACACCAACATCACACACTATAACACCCTCACACACTACACCACCCTCACACACTATAACACCCTCACACACTACACCACGCTCACACACTACACCAACATCACACACTATAACACCCTCACACACTATAACACCCTCACACACTACACCACCCTCACACACTACACCACCCTCACACACTACACCAACATCACACACTACACCACCCTCACACACTACACCACGCTCACACACTACACCAACATCACACACTATAACACCCTCACACACTACACCACCCTCACACACTACACCACGCTCACACACTACACCAACATCACACACTACACCACGCTTACACACTACACCACCCTCACACACTACACCACCCTCACACACTACACCAACATCACACACTACACCACCCTCACACACTACACCACGCTCACACACTACACCAACATCACACACTACACCACCCTCACACACTACACCACGCTCACACACTACACCAACATCACACACTATAACACCCTCACACACTACACCACCCTCACACACTACACCAACATCACACACTATAACACCCTCACACACTACACCACGCTCACACACTACACCAACATCACACACTATAACACCCTCACACACTACACCACCCTCACACACTACACCACGCTCACACACTACACCAACATCACACACTATAACACCCTCACACACTACACCACGCTCACACACTACACCAACATCACACACTATAACACCCTCACACACTACACCACGCTTACACACTACACCACCCTCACACACTACACCACCCTCACACACTACACCAACATCACACACTATAACACCCTCAAACACTACACCACGCTTACACACTACACCACCATCACACACTACACCACCATCACACACTACACCACCATCACACACTACACCGCACTCACACACTACACCACACTCACACACTACACCGCCATCACACACTACACTAACATCACACACTACACCACCCTCATACACTACACCACCCTCACACACTATAACACCCTCACACACTACATCAACATCACACACTATAACACCCTCACACACTACACCAACATCACACACTATAACACCCTCACACACTACACCAACATCACACACTATAACACCCTCACACACTACACCACGCTTACACACTACACCACCCTCACACACTATAACACCCTCACACACTACACCATCACACACTATAACACCCTCACACACTACACCACGCTTACACACTACACCACCATCACACACTATAACACCCTCACACACTACACCAACATCACACACTATAACACCCTCACACACTACACCACGCTTACACACTACACCACCATCACACACTACACCACCATCACACACTACACTAACATCACACACTACACCACCCTCATACACTACACCACCCTCACACATTACACCACCCTCATACACTACACCACCATCACACACTACACCATCCCTAATGAAGAAGACAATGGTGATGGTGGAAAGACCCATGGAGATCCATCCTCTTTGTGTGACCCAGCAAATAAACCTCCCACACTTTATTACATTATGATGGGTCCAGGTAGCCACTTCAGTACAGACGTGGGGGTCTCAGTATCTGTAGGTTGGAAGAACTGTATCTGTATCCATGATGGTAAAAGAAGTGGTTGGATAGATGGCAGCATCAACTAATTACATCAGTTCATCAGTGACACCATGACATTTACTGACAGCTTGGAAGATGCTGACTCACCAATCAGAAGGTCTTGTCCAGTGTATAATCTCTGACACAATCTCTGATATCCAAAGATGAAAATGCATGAGTAGACCATACACAGCACAGGTGCAAGTAACCACATAACTCTTCTGTTCACATCACTAGCTCTATCCATGCTGATGTTTAGCAGATCTGTGGAGAGCACAGAGAACCACAGACAGCAGCTACCTCTAGGCACTGATGCACCTCCACCCCCCGTACCTCACACCCGCATCTGTTCCCTGACACTGAGAGTCCACTTCAACACAAACTGGACACTGTAGACAGTGTACCAGCAAAAAAAAACCATGCAGCACGAATACAGAGAGACAGAATGATAAAAGTAAAATATATTCTGTTTTTACTGGATATCATTCCACTATAGCTAATATAAAAGTTTGTTTAGATTCAATTTATCTGAACTGTCATGTGTAGAGCCTAAACATTCCTCCTGCAACACAGCCAGCATGTTTCCCAGGAGGCTGTGCTTCTCCAGAGCAGGATCATGTTATCAGCGTTATACTCACTGCTTAGAATACCCCCATCTGAAGTTAGGCAGTGGGATAATTAACCAAACTATGAAGAAAGTAGAGGAAAGAGTCTAATGACAGCCTAACACCACCCAACCTCCTCCACCCGTGAGACATACGTGGGGCTTCTCTCTGTTACCTGCACCACATGGCAGTGTCACTGATTCCCTGACACACAGACAACGGAGGCACAAGAGGAAAAGATACAATAGCTGTGATTACTACTCAGAAATATAATACAGTAAAGGAGAGAGCGGAGGAGTTCTGAGCCTCCCCCCACCCACATGGCTTTTGTAGCCTGACACGAGCCAGAGACACGCCCTGGGTAATGGGGAGTCATGCAGAGGGCTGTGGGTGAGATCCGAGTTCCTCAGAGCATGATGCAGCTCAAAGCAGACACGGAAAGCCCCGACAGTGTTTAGTTCAACACCATCCACTCCTTCCACATAATGTCATTTTTAAAATGCAACTGTTTGTAAAAACCAGAGCCTGGTGAAGTAAACCAGAGCCTGGTGAGGGGTAATGGTGGGGTGGAGGACCACTTTGCGGGGAGGGGGGAGGGGAGGGGCCACTAGAGGGAGCCAGTGGGCTAATCAAGCCCAACGAGCTACACCTGCTTGACAGTTCTTCATAAGCAGCTCCCTCTAAGAATCTGGTTGTTTGGTCACTGTTCTGATGTTCAGGATCTTGAGTAGAGGTTGTGGGACTTGTTCTCGGGCCTTTTTGTCTCTCTTTTGTTCTTGAGTCTTTCTCTGGTCTTGGGGTGTTTTTTTCTCTTATTCTAAAAGCTGTTGCCTTTTTAATCTAAAGAATAAGTTTGTTCCCATCTTTCTTGGTTTGCTTTTGCTACTCTTTTAGTTTGGGGGTTTATTTCTTTTTTGTGTATGAGAGATGTATGAGTTTAAGCCAATCCTTCCACCAGCCCATCCTTTGTTTTGACTACAACCTTCTTTTATTTTCTCCTCTACCTTCTCCTGGCTGTTCCTTTTGCCCTCTTTCTGATCTCTCTCACCGGGTGTAGTTCAGTTCAGCAATTGGATCCCATCTACCAAAAACCCTGTTATGGCTCACACGGTTCACCCCTGGCTAGCCATCCCATTACATTGTACAGTGGTCTTACTGGGTGGACCACACTCTTGCACACTCTGCATTTATTTTCCCAATACAAATTAAACCTTTAAATCGATGTTTTCATTTAAAGGCCACATGATTTAACAAAAATAAAAAATGAGTCGATTCAGCCAGTAAGAGGAGGTTGTAAATCACGGCGCTGTGGGAAGTAAAACTCAGACTTGCATAGGCCTACGGGCAGTGGGGTGAAGGGTTTATTGTTGTCTAGTTTGACAGTGCCACACACCCAGCACGTTTATTGTATCCTTGATTTTAAGACTGAAAAAGAAACACAAGCTAAGGGAAAAACAGCTGAACAGACGACAAATATTCTCTCAAACAACGTACACCCACTTGTACATCAGATAAGCATGCCAACATAAAATATTTAATGTTACAGCTCTTTAGAGACGGTGACAAAGGGGAATGGATATGTGAGCAATGGATACAGTCTCGCCAAAGAATAATCCAGCATCTCGCCCCTCAGCGCGTATGTGAACACACCCAGTGCGCGCGCTCTCGTCACTCGAGCGCGAGACCCTGTAATCGTTTCACGCGCAGACGGGGGCGCGCAAGCGTTTCCGTTAGTGCTACATTTAAAGCTCGTGCCGACTCTCTGAACACTGACACTTTCATTTAGCTGAAAAATCTGGGTTAAAAATAATAAACAAAGCTGTCCCATGGCATTCAGTCACCTAAAAACAGCAATCATGCTTTTTCCAGGTCGAAGACCAGAATACGTTACAGAGGAAGTATTAATGTTACATTATGTGCACATTAAGGTATTAAACGACACTTAGTAATCATCAGCTATCTTACACCTCCAATCAACGCAGCAGGATGTTCATTCTACAGGTTCCACAAATGGGAGATATTTTATGTTTGGAAATAGCTATTAATCTATTTTTGACGATCATTAATAAACAATAATAATGCAGTGGGCCTAACTGTAAGCTTGTGACAAGGCTTTTGGTTTATTGCAATGAATTTTCAATTAAGATTTTAATGTTTTCTAACCTTTACGATTATTGTTTATCTCTATTAATTTAGGCTATTATATGCATTTCGAGCCATATTTTAAATTTTAAATAATTTTCATACCCAGGTATGGCTTCAGAACCCAGGGAATTATGTTCATTGAAGCCCATTTGGGTGGAAACTTGAACATGTAAATGATTCAGGAAAGAACAAGCCTTACTATGCACAGATGGAGGCTGCAGCATAGTAATATTACAGTTTCATCTGGGGGGGGGGGGGGGATTTACTGCCCCAATACCCCTCTCACTGGGCTACCAACTTGTTACCCCTCCACATATATATATATATATATATATATATGGGCAACATCTGGGCGGCCCGAGTGATTGCAACCTGCCAGTAATTTACTGTGAAGTTGGACTTTACAATCAAATACTGTAAAATAATAATGGTTGTAATGTGTTCATCATAGAGATAAACAGTAAAACAGTTGTTTTTAAAATGATTCACCGTAAATAGGTTTATTTTGAAATGTTGTTAATTTTACAGCGTATTATTGTAAGCTGTAAAAAGTCATTTTCCGTAAAAAGAACAGTTCTAAATGATGAAATTTACGGTTATCAAAAAAGATCACCATTGTCACCATTTTTTTTACGGTGAAGTTCTGGCAACCACAGCTGCCAGTCTTTTACCGTAAATTTAACGGATTTTTTTTTACAGTGTATGGTGGGTATGGTGCATATGGGCCTTGTGTCTAGTACAGATTAATATATGGTACACAATTTAAGGTTAGATAGTTTAGTTAATTTCTCAGCATGGATTTTGGAAACCAAAGATGGAGTTAAAGATTACCAATACAAAGGATAGCAATAAATATACATAATCTCTGATGTATTTGATATGAATTGCATATTATTTCAGTTCAAATTTTTACTGAGGATTGAAATGCTGGACAATCTTTCTTCTCCGAGGTTCACCTCGGGAGTAACACTGCAGTCGAAGCCTACAATACCAGTATCATCACTCCGACACGGAATGAAAACCTGGCGTTCATCACAAGACATTTATATTGACAATATCAACACCCAGAACTTTCATTCTAGTTACCTTATACTGAGCCTGATTGTGTAAATTGTTTGTAACTTGTGTATTCATCTGTATAATTTGTTTTGTGTAATTTGTAATTTGTGTTAACGGGCCGCCCAATAGAGTATGGGTTCCCTTTTGAGTCTTGGTTCTCCCAAGGTTTCTTCCTATTCCCCACCATCTAGGGAGTTTTTCCTTGCCACTGTCGCCTGTGGCTTGCTCATTAGGGATTTGGACCCATAGTATTGTTAACCTTGTAAATCCTGTAAAGCGCTTTGTGACAACATGTGTTGTGAAAAGCGCTATACAAATATATTTGATTTGATATTTGATATATTGTCTTCATTTCTAATACTAAAAAGAGTATAAAACACAAGTATTATAAAATACCACATTTACGGCATTTGGCAGACGCCCTTATCCAGAGCGACTTACATTTTTATCTAATTTTTTTTTTTTTATACAAGTGAGCAATTGAGGGTTAAGGGCCTTGCTCAGGGGCACCTCAGTCATGGCCTCAGGTCTGGGGATCGAACCTGCGACCCTCCGGTCACAAGACCAGTTCCCTAACCGCTAGGCCATGACTGCCCTACCACACACACACACACACACACACACACACACACACACACACACACACACACACACACACACACACACACACACACACACACACACACACATATAATATGCATGTATTCTAGATGTAGAATGTGCAATAAATTACACTCTGCTCAACACACTTCCTCTTTTTCACTTTTACACACACACACACCCAGAGAAGAGAGAGAGAGAGAAGAAAGAGAGGAGAGAGAGAGAAGAGAGAGGGAGAAGAGAGAGAAGACACAGAGAGAGAGATAAGAGAGAGAGAGGATGTTTGTGCTCCAGCAGGGCAGCTGCAGTGATGTGGGTGACGTGGTGACATGGGTGACGTGGTGACATGGGTGACGTGGTGACATGGGTGACGTGGTGACATGGGTGACTGATGCTGTCAGCTGGGTTGCCAGAGGAAGGAGGTGCCGGAGTTGTGAAGTAGTGCTGTTATCTACCTGGTCCACTCTAAAACACACACACGCACACACACACACACACGCACACACACACACACACGCACACGTGTGAGTTCCTGCTTGTGCCTGCGTGTGTGTTTCCCTGTGTATGTTCCTATAGCAGTAGCAGGACATTTCCTTTAGCCAGAAATGAATGAACCTGTCATTAAACTTCTCCAGATATCCTCCATCTTCATTGTTCCTTTTCTAGCATCTATTCTATGATGACTAAATGAAAATCTCCATGGCACCATTTTAAATGTTTATTTTGGATGTTTGAGATAAAAAAAATCTATTTAATGTAATTTTACATTTAACTAAACATAATGGAATCAAAGCAGCTAAAGTGCACATGTGTGTGTGTGTGTGTGTGTGTGTGTGTGTGTGTGTGTGTGTGTTAATAAATTGTTTTCCTCATGCTTCTCTTTTGCTAAAAATCAAGCGAAATAAAGCAGTGGATTCTCAGAACGTACAACAGTAAATGTTCTGAATATGCCTCTACAGGTGTTTGTGCATATGCTTTCTGATGACCGCAGACAAACTGTAATCTTCTCTCTCTCTCTCTCTCTCTCTCTCATACACACACACACACACACACACACACACACACACACACACACACACACACACACACACACACACACACACACACACACACACTTTCCATTTAATGAGCTGTTAGCCTTAACTAAACGGTGAGTGTTAATCTGGAGATAATCACAGTACTATCACTGCTGCTCTTTTTCTACATCCTTCTGGAGTACGCCATCTTTTGGACATAAATGGTACTGCACAGCAGGTTTGGTGGTTATACAGTACACCATACGATGTTACCTCAAAGTAATGTCCATCATCATGGCATTTCATATCAGTGTTGCGCCACAGAAAGTCTCAGCCCTGTGTGTGTGTAGAAGAGCCGTAATGGGAGAACAAGTGAGATCCTGCAGTGGAGACTCCGCCACTCACACTACGGCTACAAGAAGCACTGTCTCTTATTTCACCTTGTACAGAGTGTCACACATACAGCTTTAAAATAACCACAGACAGTGGTAGCTCTTCAAGGCTCTGTGACCTGTGAACCTTATGACCTGTGAACCTTATGACCTGTGAATTCTGGCTCTGGGCCTTTTCCCACTTACAGTAGGTCCAGGTCCTGGTCCTGGTCCTGTCCCCGTCCCGTCCTGTCCTGTCCTCGCTCCATTGAGTGTTGGGCAGGAGGGACACCGGTGTGCACCCCACCCTGCGTGTCTTCTAAACGAGAATGAAGGAAGCATGTAGAGGCCAGATGTTCTGGATAGTTCTGCAATCTGAAGTTGTTCACTAATCTGTAATGCTGATGCTGCCAGAGGAGACGAGAGGAAGAACAGCACAGAGTTTGAGTTTGACTCACTGGATAAGACATTTTGTAAGGAAGCATGTAGCAGGAAATGTATGCTGGCAGCACGTGTGAAGGACCAGATCTCTCCCTTTATTGGTAATACAAATACATTTTTTATATTTATTTCAAGAACACTTTATAACACAAGACAGGACAACATTACGCACTAACAGCCACTAGCGTAGAAATGCTCCTTACCCACAAAGCTCCACAGCCTCCAGGGCAGCTTCTAGCACTGAGATCAGGCGCAGTACAGAGTACTGTCTCTCTTCTGCCCTGCACACAAACTCTCTCTCACACACAGTCACATAGTATGGTTTTGTTTTTTTTTTTCTGTATATCAATATATTAAACCTTATGCTGATTATTCACCGCCTTTGTATTTGCATTAAAATATGCAGTGAGGAGAAATGCGGAATACAACTGTCACCTTAATGTTTAACTAACGTGGCACTTCAGTTCTGCTGGGTTGTGTTTCTGCACCATTCAGTGTACACACATGGTGAGGCCAACATGAAACTATAACTTGCCTTCAGGAATATTTCTATTTTCACATTTTTTGCTTGTCTTGATCATTAAGACCAGGTAATCATCTCTTAGAGATCTTTGGTTTATCTTATGACTATACTATTCACACTGGTCTAAACTGTGGGTTTTGTTGGAGGAGCTGAGCTATAATAGTGCTGTCTCACAGGCTCAGAGTTTGGGCCCGATCGACACGGATCAAGATCTCAATTGTGTTTCAAAGTGTTTTAAATTATACTAAAAAGATAATGAACACAGAACGACTGCTGGAGAAGACAGAAGTGCTTAGCAATATACTTTATTTAAACTTTATGCTTTATATAAAAAACATATATGCATTTTCTATAAACCAGTATTTGTGTTTTTTCATACAACTAAACAGCACTGTACATTCAAATATATCTTTTTATTTCTTGGGCACCTAAGAACACACATTTTAATATTTTAATAACAGAGCTCCTGCAGGCTTCTTCATTCTTATTGTTCTTTTTTTCTTGTTTAGGTGTCTGAAAATATGTGACATTCGTTAGCAGGAGGGAGTGCACGCTGAGGTCATGGTGTGAAGGTCATCAGGGGTCGCTCCACCCACAGACCCGCTCATGCCGAGCCCCTTCCATCTCCAACCGGCTGAGGCTCCAGGTCATAACCTTTCCGTCACATCCTGCAGGTCCTGAACCCTTTGATTAGTGCAGTATTTACATATGACCCAGCTCCGCGGGCTGTGCTATGTGGCACATGGTTGACAGGCTGTAAATATGTTGGCCTTTTGCGTGGACCATAGAGCATCACTGCTGTTGCCGTGGCGTCCAGGAGCTGGCTGCATCAGCTTGTGCTGTGCAGGTTGTGAGTGCTGAGCAGGGGGAGTATTGTGCAGGGGGAGTATTGTGCAGGGAGAGTATTGTGTGCGGAAGTCGCAGGCAGATGTAGCAGCAGCCTGGCTGGTCCTCTCCCGCCCTCACAGGTCAGCGCTGGACCAACAGCCCCACAGCAGGTGAAGCCTCAAGCTCACGCAGCGTAATTACGGGGTAGACGTGTGTGAGCAGGAGGAATAAGCAGCTCGGTTATGGAGCGCGCCTGGGCTCCCGTTCCCACTCACACAGATTAAGCGCACGAGAGCGAGAGGTGACGGCTGTGCCCTCCAGCCAACAGCGGCAGCAGAAAGACATCACTCCCACAGCTGTGAGTGACAGAGAGCTGGAGTGTGTCATGCTCACGCAGCCTGCAGGCCTCCCTGACACTCCTGTCAGGTGTCATGTTGCCAGCAGAGAGCTGTCAATCAAAGCTCACTTGACTCCAGTCCCACACCATGAGTGCCGCTCTCATGTTCAGACAGTGCCACTTCCCCACAGGCCTGTGATCATCTCATCACCTGGCAGACTGCCTGCAGCACACACACATCTTTACCCAATTACAACCCGAGCACTAGCATAGCCCTTAGGAGATTTTTATGAGAGTGTATCCCCACACAGTTCACTAAATGACAGCCAGCCTGCATTATAATGTATCAATAAAGAGATTTACTGCACAGGACTCAGACACAGGACTGTGCAAGAATGCACACACATTTTTCCCTTTAATATGGAAATTGAATTCAAAATCATGTAGAATCCAAAGTGACAGAAACAGTGTGAGAAGGATCTTCAGAATATTTCACCGTATTAAAGACCTGCACACGCAAGAGCATCAGCAAGCAAGAAAAGCAAATTCTGAAAACAACTGATCCAGTAGAATTACAAATAAATACACACACGCACACACACACACACGCACGCACGCACACACACACACACACACGCACGCACACATACACACACACACACACGCGCACACACACACACACACGCACGCACACATACACACACACACACACACACACACACACACACACACACACACACACACGTGCACATCACGGACTTGTGCTAACGGGCCGACCTATGGAGGATGGGTTCCCTTTTGAGTCTTGGTCCTCCCGAGGTTTCTTCCTATTCCCCACCATCATAGGGAGTTTTTCCTCGCCACTGTCACCTTTGGCTTGCTCATTAGGGATCTGGACCCATAGTATTGTTAACCTTGTAAATCCTGTAAAGCGCTTTGTGACAACATGTGTTGTGAAAAGCGCTATATAAATTTGACTTTGACTTTGACATGCACACACACGCACTCACACTCACGCGCACTCACGCATACACACACATGCACACACACACACAGTCACTATGAGGATGTAAATAAAAATGTTGGGACTGCTTTAATCTTTCTTATATATAAAAGATAAAAACATTTTTTTTTTTAAACTAAAAAAAATTCATAGTCATTCACAGTAACAGAAAATGTGCAATGGCACGTGTTTACCATCAGGGAAAACCACTGAATCTGAATCTTTACTAATATTTACTAATGTATTCACTAATGTATAAGCCTACATCTCAGAAAAGAATGAGTCAGGTACAGAGAACAGCACAGCTAAAAACACACACACCTAAAGACACACACACACACCTGCACAAGCACACACATCTGCACAAGCACACACACCTGCACAAGCATACACACCTAAAAACATACACACCTGCACAAGCACACACATCTAAAAACACACACACCTGCACAAGCACACACATCTAAAACACACACACCTAAAAACACACACACACCTGCACAAGCACACACCTGCACAAGCACACACACCTAAGCACACACACATACTTGCACAAGCACACACACGTAAACACACACACACACCTGCACATGCACACACACCTACACAAGCACACACACCTAAATCACACACACCTAAAACACACACACATACACACACCTGAACAAGCACACACACCTAAACACACACACACCTAAACACACACACACCTGCACACACACACACCTGCACAAGCACACACACCTGCACATGCACACACACCTAAACACACACACATATCTGCACAAGCACACACACCTCACATAGAAGGAAAGAAAACTATCAAACATTTCATAAACATCATAAAATTTCTTGATGACATTTTTGGGGTGTAATTATAATAACCTGACGAGAACACAGGCAGAGGAAACTCCCCTGAGGGAGCAGCCCCGTGGGCACAACACAGACACTGAAGACGTTCTCTGGACGTGTGACTTTGGATGTCCCATAGACATCTACAGACAGATGTCCACAGACTCCCTCTCAGTCTTACAACATATCATCAATTGCAAAATAACAATAAATGTTATACCCTTATTAAAGAATCTTTGCAATGGTGGAGAGCCACGCTGACCCATTCGATTAAACAGTCACACAAGCCTACGAAAGCCTGACATAATAACGGCAGAACTTGGTATAATTTGGAAGACAATCAGGTTATTTTTTCTGCATATAAGAACTGTGTGACAGAAATCTGATGGTGTATCAGCAGCTGGGTAGAAACATGTTTGGTATTCTTAAAGTGAAGATGTCTCGCAGGCCCTAACGTGCTCAGAAGCACACAGCATGGCTCATGGACAGGAGACTGAAGATGAGATCCACACATGTGCTTATGCCGCTGTTACAAATACACAACCCCAGCCCTACCTGACCACCATCAGTGTTATTCCACTTATTCCTTCTGCAACAACCATCACAATGTGATCTAATGTGATTCTGCACCAGGGATTTAGTAACAGCAGTGAGGCACTCGCAGCTTTGAGAGGAAGGTGTTCTACATAAGAGAAAGAGTACCAGCGCCCTCTGCTGCCACCTTAATGAAAATATTAATCTAGCATTGCGGTACATAATCTCTACAGTCTATACTGTAATTTATGATGCATTGTGGGTAAGACTAACAAAGGAACCAAATTGTCAACTAAGAATTTTGCTCCTGCACAATGGTGCTGGGTATGACAAATAGGGGCTGATTCAGACCCAGCTGTTTTCTCCACACACACACACACACACACAAAAACAGTTTTCAGCAAAGAATAAAAAAGTATCAATGTTTTTTAGCAACAAAAAGAGGAAAATCATATGAAATTATTTGTACACTCTTACTTAGAGTAATTATTCTACCAGAACAAAACTGATATACTGAGGTAAATGCCAATTCACAGTGTCAGTGTTTTATCTCCAAACAGTGAAAAATTCCCCTTTTAACATTATTAACATAAACCATTTTATCCCTTAAAACAGAAGCACTCTGTGTGTTGGAGAGGTTGGTGCTGTTGTCAATTCAAGGTGGTGATCCTTCGGATGGGCTCCAGAAGGTCAGAGGTCACACAGGGTACACACTGCACCTGGATCTTCCAGCTGATTATTCTAACACTGATGCGTCTCACCTGAAGACATCCAGAACACAATGACATTAGAGATAAGGCTTCATAACGGCCAGTTAAACCTGCAGTTCCACAATTAATGTGTAGAATGGGTCTGTGGTTTTACAATGTATATGATTATAATTAATGTATAGAGTGTGATTTTACAAAAAGAGTTCTGGTTTTATACCGTTTTTGACGACTGCTAACGTGTTTCCCAATACTTGTGATACATTGTCAAAACTCTAAACACAGCAACACATTTACCTCACACAAATAGCCAAATAGTTAATATTGTGTTCAACAGCGCATTTTCTTAACTAAATAACAACTCTGCATTTCACAGTGCAAACAAAGTTTTCTCTTTACACACCAACTTTTTTATAACACAGCAAACCTGGTTCAGTATCCAATCATTCTTTCAAACACTAGCACATATTCTCTATTCGAGATGAACAATGAACATAGTCAATCACTGCACAACCACTGTAAAAAAACTAACATTTGATGGCAATACAGAAACAGTATTACATGTAATATTTTACTCTCTCCCAGCAAACAACAGACATTTTACAGTAACATCTGTTGTTTTCTTAGTCAGTTCATTTTTACTGTAATCTGCTTCATTTGGACGTGTGCATTTTTGGCAACATACTGTCTACACAATGAGAGATATTTACTGTTAGGTACTATATGGAATGTAGATTAGACAAAAAAGGAGTCAGTAACAGTTTTGCAGTAGGTAAAGGGTATATTTTACTGTATTAGGGACATTACTGTAAATTGTGGCCTAACCCAAAAAATAATTATCGTAATTGTAAACATAATTAGCCATGGTCCCATATGTGTAAAAATACACATATACAAAAAAAGCCACACAAGGGGGAAAAACAAAACTGGACAGTCTTATTATGTGTAATGTAAGTGGTCTTCAGCATTTGGCCTGTTTCATCCACATCATGTTTCATCCACATCACATCTGATGTTGGCCCTTGCCATGCACCTGGGATAGAAAATCTTGGTATGTCTTATTCACCCCTGGCAGTCTTCAGCTGAAATGTCTCTGCAGCCGGGATTCATTGCATCCAGGAGGGACATTTGGTCATGGGGCCGATGATCATACACCTTCCACCTCCAGACTGAAAAAAGTTCCTTAGTGGGGTTGAGGAAAGGTGAGATGGGCGGGAGGAAAAGGGACATCACTCTTGGATGGTCTATAAACCAGTTTGTGATGACATGAGAATGACAAAATGCTACATCGTCCCATCACAAATGTCCTCGTGTTTCCTCCCACCTGTTCCCTTTCTGCTTCTGGAACCAGTTGTTGGTAGAGTTCATTCAAAAACGAAAGGAGGTCACTGTTATAGTGACCAATCTGGCATTTGTGAAGGACCAAACCAGCACTTGAGATTGCAGGACAAATTGTTATATTTGCTCCTCTCTGACCGGTACATTACTGTACATCATTTTATTTCATTGCTCTATATGTGCAAAAATTTAAGCATTATAAAAACATGTAAAATGACTGCATTTTGTGCCATAACAACATCTGGCTAATAAAAGAAAAAGATTAATATGGGCAAAAGAACACAGACATTGGACAGAGGAAGATTGGAAAAAAGTGTTATGGACAGATTAATCAAAGTTTGAGGTGTTTGGATCACACAGACGAACATTTGTGAGACGCAGATTTATGTTATGGTCCTTTGTGCAAGATAGCTCGTTCTAAAAGGACGCAACATAAATAACCAAAACATCACACAGCAAGGTTCATTCATACATGGTTCTTTTATCTTATTTGTGTTGTAATGTCCATATTCCATTTCCAAGTACAATCATACATCATTCAAATGAATTAACTCAGAGACAACATCGAACGGGCTCGTGCCAAAATAACAACCAGAACAAGCTAAAGCCCTCCCCCGCTTTAACTACCCTAAACCAAAAGAAATAAACAAAAACACAATTCAATCGTCCCTAACTCCCTATTCTCTCACCAAAACAGGAGAAAACGACGATTAAAATAAATAGGCACTTACCCAAACCAAAAATACAAATGAAACAACTACGTAGAAAAGAACATGGACCCACAAGGTCTGATATGTCTGTAATAACTCATAAGGCGCATTAAAACACCTAAGCAGCTCTTAGCGCCTCGAGTATGGAGTAGCTATATCTCGAGTCAGCAGTAAACGTACAAACACAAATCAGAAACCAGAGACCTACTCTACACGGCCTTGGCAATGTAACATCTCGTAAGGTGCGTTAAAACACCTATCTAGCTCTCAACGACCGTAGTAGGGAGTAATATCTCAAATCGGTATCAACCCGAACATACACAAAACCACAATTCAGAACCCCACTGTAATGCATTGGTTAAAGAGGACCGCGTGGTGAATTGACAAACAATACACCACGGGCCACCATACGAAAGGCACAGTCTCCTTAAAACGGGGAACCAATTACTAAACAGCCAATCCCGTTGTTCCGTCTTCAGCAGCACCTGTCTTCCATTTCGTCTCCAAACTCGCCCTCCAGTGGAAAACCTGCAAAAGAACACGCTAGCACACAACAAGCACTCCAGGCACGTAACACAGAACAACTGAAAAGATGCTGGATGAGTGCCTGACACAATCTGTCAAACATGGTGGAGGTAATGTGATGGTCTGGGGTAGGGCCGGCGCCAGAACATATACAGTGAGGGTGCGTCAGAAAATTTCGGGGGGGCAAACGTAAGTTGTTGAGCGGGGGGGGGGGGGGGGGGGGGGGGGGGGGGGGGCGTGTAAAATTTGCGTATTGTGTAGCGATTGTTGTAAAATAAATGGGTCTTATTTTTTACATTGAGGGGGCGGGACACCTCGCCTGAGGGGGCGACGCCCCCATTCGCCCCCCCGTGGCGCCGGCCCTGGTCTGGGGTTGCTTTGGTGCTGGTAAGGTGGGAGATTTGTACAAGGTAAAAGGGATTTTGAATAAGGAAGGCTATCACTCCATTTTGCAACACCATGCCATACCCTGTGGACAGCGCTTGATTGGAGCCAATTTCATCCTGCAACAGGACAATGACCCAAAGCACACCTCCAAATTATGCACAAACTATTTAGAGAAGAAGCAGGCAGCTGGTGTTTTATCGGTAATGGAGTGACCAGCGCAGTCACCAGATCTCAACCCCATTGAGCTGTTGTGGGAGCAGATTGACCGTATGGTACGAAAAAAGTGCCCATTAACCCAATCAAACTTGTGGGAGCGGCTTCTGGAAGCATGGGGTGAAATTTCTCCAGATTACCTCAGCAAATTAACAGCTAGAATGCCAAAGGTCTGCAATGCTGTAATTGCTGCAAAGGGAGCATTCTTTGACGAAAGCAAAGTTTAAAGTAGAAAATTATTTCAAATAAAAAAAAAAACATTATTTCTACCTTGTCAGTGTCTGGACTATATTTCTATTCATTTTGCAACTCATTTGATAAATAAAAGTATGAGATTTCAGGGAAAACACAAAATTGTCTAGGTGACCCCAAACTTTTGAACGGTAGTGTGTATATATATATATATATATATATATATATATATATATATATATATATATATATATATATTGTGGCGTGGTGTGGAAGAGAGAGGCCGCAGGCAAGTCCATCCTCAAAGAAAGACAGGCTTTATTTTTTATATCACCAACAGGAGCTTTAATTGAGCTTAGACTTGTACGTGGAACACAAGGTAAATCACAGGTGTACTGGTATCACACACTGACGGAGGGTAAACTTAGGAGAGACACAAATACATAATGAAAACCAGGATAACTCGACTAACAATGTGCATAAACACTAATTACTAATAACATTACATAGGCATAAACATACATGAACACAACACCGTTGGAGCCGAAGAGGCTCATGGGTACTGGCGTCACTCTCCGGTATATATATATATATATATATATATATATATATATATATATATATATATATATATATATAATTATAATATATATATATATATATATATATATAATTATAATATATATATATATATATATATATATATATTATAATTATATATATATATATATATATATATATATATATATATATATATATATATATATAATTATATATATATATATATATATATATATATATATATATATATATATATATATATAGTGGGCCAGTCTCCCGGGCCACTTTTTCTCCCCAGTCCGCCCCTGGATAAGTGAGTAAGTAAAACAATGTAGATGTAACGAACTGGCGGGGCAGGTTGGACGCAGATGCAGATTTGGAGTTTTAATCAAAAGAACTAACACAAAATAACAAACTATTACAAAGAACTGAGGTGACAAGAACGGCTAAACACAAAGAGCATGTACTACAAAGATCATAAACAACAAACCAGAACTTACAACCAGAAACTATCTCTCACAACTTACTACTGCTGACTAGGGTTGCAACGGTATGAGATTTTCACGGTATGATAACAGTCTCAGAAAATACCGCGGTATCACAGTTATCACGGTATCACAGTTAGTTTGTATATTATTAAAAGATACACCGACCCTTAAAGAAATTACAAGTTATTTTTGTTCAATTAACTATTTATTGTAGAAACCTGGAACTATTGTATACAAAATGTGTCCTTTAAAAAAATAAGCTGTACACATGTTTATATAAATACTGCAAAATTAGAGAAACCTAAATCATGGATTTCAGTACAATTATTTAAGTTTAAATTATTTAATATCTGATAAACTCAGCCTGGGTCAGTGTCTGATCAACAACTGTTGTAAACGTCCGTTGTACTGCCAAGTTGGAATATAACCAGATACTGCAGGAAGAGAGGATTTATTTCTGACATCATCACAATAGAGATTTCTATTTTAAGGTTTTCACACCGAGTCTGGTTTTAACATATCAAAAACAGGTACGTTAGAATTTGAACGCATGTAAATTAATAGCGTCTTTCACATCCAGTGAAAGCAAGGACCATAAAAAGCTAGGTTTATACTTTCACTAGTGACCGTAGCACGCGACTCCGCACAGTTCTTTTGTCTTACGTTAACAAATACGAGCCTCTTTTAATTCCAGGACGAAACATGAGAGAACGTGAAGACGTTAAGATTGGGCGTTTTGGAAATAAACAACCATTAAATAATGTGATGAAAAAGCGAATTATTTCGAGTATGTGTATAAATATTTAACTTAATTAAGTTTAAGGTGCTGGGAAATATTGAAACGGACCTTTAAAGTGACGTACAAGTGCTTTAATTCCACCTTTTAAACGTGTATGAATCCTGCAAACGTGACTTTGTTCATTGCGCTGAGGCGCAGCGCGCGCAAAGTTACAAAATTCGAGAGGTGCACGACCTCGCGAATCGACAGCGCGCGAGACCCTCGCGCACGGGCGGAGCCACCGCGATTACGTCATTTTCGCCACTGATTTTAGTTTAGCTTTTTTTTTTGTTAAAAAATGTGTTAAGTCTGATGCACTTTCTGCCATTCTCACTGCTGTGTGCTGAGTAGCTGAACCGGAGCGGAGTTGCGCATGCGCGGGTCAGTTTCTCCGCTGGCTTGCTTTTTACCGGTAATAAGCAAAAGCACACGGTATGATAACCGTGCATTTTAATACCGTGGTATACCGTGAAACCGGTTACCGCTGCAACCCTACTGCTGACATACAACTTACAACATTCAATAACCCACCACCACAGAGACCAAACACAGGGCTTAAATACATCAACTAAACAAGGTACTCAACAAGACACACCTGATGGTGATAACGAGGGGCAGAGAACACGGCAGGGGTGTGAAAACAGAGACAACTAGGAATGTCAAAATAAAAGACACTCAAAACCACAGAGAACAAAACAAAAGACAAGCACTTCACAATAGTGCATACAGCTCAAAATTCATTGTCAGTGAAGAAAATGTCCACTTTTTTGTAGCAGTGCTGATCAAAAACCGGGTCGCAGTGAAATGACATGCCGGCCCTTGGGTTTAGAAGGTATGCAGTAATGGTATAAACACCAATTTATCTCTGTGAGGCAATGCTACACATTTCCGTGTAACGTCTGATGAGTTGGCACATTTCAGTTCATCCAGTAAGTGAGAGACAACATAGATGTTGAGGAAGTCTGAGCCAAATGGATACTCAAAAAAAACTGACCGCTCCGCATAAGCTCTGTATAACACACAGATTCCGTCAGAGCACGCCACAATATTACAAATGACACAAACTTCATCACCAATAAAGAAAATGTTGTTTCCTCTTGAGATTTTAATTGTCCACTTTTCTGCAAACATCTCCTGGTATTGTCTTTTCACTGGCAGAATACTCTTGATTAAAAGTGTTCCAACAAAGTGTGCTTTCTTTAGATGGATTTCTGGTTTTGTATGTTTAGGAGTGTTCTGTTGTTCTGATACCCTTCTCAGAATCTGCTGGAGAGGACAGTGTGCTTTTCTTACAAACTTTTTCAGTTTATGAAGAAAATTCTCAGGAAAAGGAAAGGCTGATATGTTGTCAGGACATCCATACAACATAACATCTTGTGGAATATGAACCAAACCATGTACATTGTAAACAATTTCATTTTCAAATGTAAACAATTTCAAACAAATGTGGGCTTATAAGAATAGAGATGGCAGCAGTAAAAAGCATGAAGTTGTTGTACATATTAACATCAATCAAAGAGGCCAATTTCACTTAGTGACTTCGGTCGTCTGGCAAATTCCACTGGCACATGGGAGCGCATTTCTCTCAAATGGTCTGAAATCCTGTTAACATTCTTAGATGGTAACCTGGTTGTTAAACTTTCGGAGAACCCCCAAACAGACAAGATGCATATCGTCCAGAGGGAACTGAGATATCATGCCTACTCTACATCCTTCAAAAGCATGTGGTGCTCCTCATCATGTCTTTGTTCAAATGACTTATCTGTCCTAGGTCTGAATAAGGGGTATGTCATTCTTCCATTTATACGCTGCCCAGGCTGTTCACATTTATCACACCCATGATAGCCATTATGTGCCTTCGTGTTCTTAACAAACGATCTGGCAGGTGTATCGCAAATCACTGTATCTAATTTGAGAAAAAAACGTTTTCCTTTGAAAGTAAAACCTTTCTCTAGGTTTTGGAGCTCCTGAGTGAAATCTTTCATGAACTCAGCAGAGGAATCAGGTTTTCTTGTCCCATAAAAAAAAACAATTACTACTGGTTCTGTCATCTGATGGCTGATTAACAGTCCAAGTATTGGCCAGAGCTGCATGCTGGAGCTTTTAAATAGTTGCATTCTGTCTACATTTATTTGCAGCATCAACATACAGTTCTCAGTAACAGCTTGTACAATCTCAGTTAGTGTTTTCTGGAGTGAATTCAAAATACCAAAGTAATGGTACAGTCTGCCACATTTTTCCTCAATTTGATAATGAGTTTTTGTTCTCAAAAGAGTACGTGCGTCTTTCGGTAGGCTTGGATGGTAAGGTCGCAACAGGCTCAAGAGAGATGTGAGTGCAACAAGAGACACTCCAAAATGTAATGCCCAACTGCTTAATTGATCCCCAATACTGGTCTCTCGATCAAAACAGTCATTCTCAGACTCGGATGAAGATGCACTCCGGTCATGGCAGGTTGCATGGACACCACTATCCCAACCATGTTGAATGGACTCCATATCCTCCCAGCTGTTTATTTCTGTCATTTCACTTTCTGAATCTTCTCTGTCTCTTCTTTCAGTTTCATTACTTACATTGAGCTCTTTACCTGACTCAACTTGTTTTAGAATTGTTGCCCTTCGCTCAGTCATATCCTCCATTATGTGATCCAGTCTCCTCTGGACATCCCTACGTGCTCTTCTGCGAATAGTGCAACTCGACACAGCCTTGCTCATTGGTACACAGAAAGACTAATCCAGTACCAGAAACTCTAACAGTTTTGTATCAGTGCTGAAAAAGTAAAGAGAACTTAAACAGCCATTAGATAATAGTGTGTTGGGGTGTGACAATGTCATAGGCTACTGGCTACTGATGAAGAGTGAGAGGATGAATGACACATTTTGTGCATGAAAAAGATGAGCTACAGTCTCTAACTGTACCTCCACAAACTCTAGCAAAGCATATTTCTGTCCAAAACGTGTACACTGCTTAAATACCCCAGTAAAGCTGCTGTGTCAGATACATGCATGTGCACGCTAGTGGAACTGACTTCCACTGACAGTTAAAGATACAATTTTAGAAATATGAGGTTTTTGTGCAATGACAATAAACTTCATACATATAAACTTCTGACATATATTTCCAATGTTCAGGAAAATAGTTAATGCAGTTTCAGAAAAAGAGAATAATGAGCCGTACCTTCAATCTGCAAACTCTCTGTTCTCATCAATGCTTTCTTTTCTGGCCTCACAATAGTTGTGAAGTACAAAACATGCATAGATGACAAAGGGAAGGTCATTAAGGTTTATGTCCATTGCCCTTCTCAGTGCTCCAAACCTGGCCTTTAACAGCCCAAAAGCACACCCTATTGTCATTCTTGCTTTACACAGGGCTAAGCTGTGTAAAGTACAATCACCTGCAATTCAAGATACAATCTGCCCAAAACACAAGTAATGATTAACTGATTGCATGTGTACTGTGACGCTCGCAGGAAGGAGGCACGACAAGCGTCGCAAGGTGCAACACAAAAACATTTATTAAGACTCGGACGTGTAAGCTCCGGGCAGAGCGCGAGCACAACACAAACGCACTCACACTGACACAAAACTTTAGACAAAGACGAGCACAAGACATTGCGCGAACGCACATTAAATAGGTGATTCACACATACCCGCGTGATCTCGAGACAAGGCACAGGTGCGACTACGAACACGCTCACAAACGAACCACACCCACGGAACTACAAACATGGACATAACGACACACAAACAACGTAGCGGCACGCCCACAGGGAAGGGTCCGGAGCCGTAACCGTGACAGTACATCACTTTTATTACTGTACAGCTGCATTTATCACTGTGTAAAGCAAAATGTACATGTGATAGATTTCCAACAAATTTCTTCATATCTTACATATATTTTATGCAAGTGTGTGTACCTGGCACATTTACTGCTTTAGCTAATAAGCTAAAAGTTCTCAGCTTCAAGTTCAAACTCATATAGCTAGTACATATAGCTAATTTAGACGATCAATACATTTTAATTATTCTTTTAATGCTGGAAACATTTTCTGATATGGGTATTCAACAGCTTCTTGTTTGAATTGTCCAAGTTCACCCTAAATGGTTCCAGAGTGCCTCAGTAACCCGAGCAGCTAGACTGTAACTGCCACGCTCTTAAGGTACGAGGCTCAAGTGAGCTTCTTGTTCACAATATTATTTTCTAGTCCACCTTAAGATATCACACCAAAGTAGGAATCTTAAAACAACAGACCATTAAAAACAGGTTATACAAAAAAGAACCGTTCTTTAACCTCACCCAACAAACACCAAATATGACCTGAGAGCTCTACACCAGCCTTTATACACAACCAAATAGTCACTGTACAATGTAATCATGACCTAAAGACCAAACTCGCGGTCTGTCCCAAAACCTAGTGAGCTCTCTACATAGACAGGTATCCCAATTCTTAGATACCTTAAAAATGCTGTCTACTAAGATACCCTTCCTCAGCTGGTAAGGCAATTCAATGATGCAACGCAGGGCAGCACGGCACAGCTCAATTTTTTTCATCATGGCGGACGGAAGAAGGACGACCAGCGGCGAAGTCATTTTCAAATGTAAGTTATTTAAGTTTTTATAGCGTAAGTGTTGTATTTTATGGGTTTTCTTGGCATAACAGAACACAAATTAGCGATTTATTGGGTTAGTCGGTGGCCTTTTTCTAGTTTTTTATATATTGATGTGTTAGCATTTATGCTAGCGGGTTTTGAAGCGTCAGAGCACTGTTTTAGATGGGCTGATGCTAACAGCCCATCTAAAAGCGTTTTTTATCAGTCACTGTAATATTTTATTAGTTATCTTAGTTATTCCTTTCTTGTATAGTTTGTTAGCCCTGCTGGGTTAATAAGACATGTATGTGGGCTTTTTAACGTGATAGCCAGTGTTCAGATATACAAATGATTTCCACTCTTAGGGACCCGGTCAGCAATCGAAGCCTTTATAAAAGCTCGAATAGAAAGAGAGGCTCTTCACTGGGCAGAAAAACTCTTTTGATATTAATGATAATATATTCTTATTCTATTCCAGGGGTGGCCAACCCGCGGCTCGCGAGCCGCATGCGGCTCTTTGCCTGGTTTCATGCGGCTCCCCAGCTGGTCCGCGGGCTCACCCGCACAAACCGGGCGACACACTGCTACATTTTCGTGGTGTGCGGTTAGTTTACAAGCCTAGCGAGCCGCTAATACTTTTAAAACCGGCGTAGTGGAAAACACGCATTTGACTGTCTTCACAGCTAATAATTTACACTCGTTACAAAATGTTTGATTACACTCGAAGCGTTGGTGTAGAACACTGAGGTTAAAATGTTGTATTTTCCTGAATTATAAATTATATCTTAATGCCATAATTAGTTTTTTGACAGGACTATTGTTCTGGACTTGGGGCTTGCGGACAAAGTAACGCCCCAACAAGCCAGAAAAAAATGGGACAACTGTAACGTTCCAACCAGGAAGACAGAGATCCAATTGCGGATTTTAGTGTTTTTTTTTTTTTTTGAAGTGAATACGGAGTATTCGTACAGATGAGCAACACCGTGGAGAGTGTGAGGTGTATGTGTGCGGTAGTCGATGTCGAGACGGTCCGAGTTCACGCCGGGTAGACAGATGGCTGGCGGTACAAGAGGGCTAGGCTGGGAACGATGTCTGGAACGAGAGCAGAGGTCAGAACACAGGAGAGCAATCACAAGGAGATAACGCTTAGTTAGTGGCATGCCAACAATACTTCGCAACCCGGTAGTGAGAGGGGAAAGCTTAAGTATACGTGGCTATGGGAGGTAACGAGCGGCAGGTGCAAGGACTAAGTAGGTGGTCACATGCTGTTCCTGACAGTACCCCCCCCTCCGACGAGCGGCACCAGCCGCAACCGAACGATTAGACGGGGGGCGACCACGGCGACAAGGAGCAGGGAAGTTAGGATGGGCAGCGTGAAAGTCCGCGATGAGCGGGGGATCCAACACGTCCCGCGCGGGGACCCAGGCCCTCTCTTCGGGTCCATAGCCCTCCCACTCAATGAGGTACTGAAGCCCACCCCAACGCCGACGGGACTCCAGAATCTCCTGGATGAGGTAGGTGGGGCGCCCGTCGAGCTCCAGTGGTTCAGGTGGCTTGGCAAGCGACGGTGTAGTGGACATGGGGCTGTAAAACACCGGTTTGAGCAGAGAGACGTGAAAGACAGGATGCACGTGATACTGAGGGGGTAGCTGTATTTCATACGACACGGCGTTGACTCGACGTAAAACTTTGAAGGACCCAATGTATTTAGGGCTCAGTTTCATGCAGTACCGCCGTAGGTTCAAGTCGCGCGTAGACAACCACACCCGCTGACCAGGGTGGTAGACAAGAGAGGGCAGATGACGACGGTCGGCGTGGAGTCTCTGAGTGTGCAGCGCTCGCCGCAGGTGCAAGTGGGCACGCTCCCATGTCCGTGCACTGTTCCGGTCGTCTAACACAGGAATATTCGACAAGCTATTGTCCCAGGGGAAGAAAGCCGGTTGATACCCGTACACACATTGGAAGGGAGTCATCTTGGTGGATGAATGCATTAACGAATTCCGAGCATATTCCGCCCAGGGTAAGTATTTACTCCAGCTCGTCTGAGAAACGCAATACTGTCTTAGGAACCTCCCGACCTCCTGATTGACTCGTTCCACCTCGCCGTTGGACTGCGGATGGTAGCCGGAGGTAAGACTAACGGCGACTCCGAGTAATTTGCAGAATTGTTTCCATAGCTGCGACGTAAATTGAACACCTCGATCAGACACTATATCTTCAGGCAACCCGAAGACTCGGAAAACGAAAGAAAACACTGCTTGGGCGGTTTCCATGGCAGTAGGCAATTTTGAGAACGGTATCAAGCGACACAGCTTGGAGAACCTATCGACTACAACTAAGATGACAGTGTTACCTTCGGACCTCGGCAGGTCAGTGATGAAGTCCATCGCAATGTGTGTCCAGGGCCGACGCGGAATAGAAAGTGGTAGCAGTTTCCCCACAGGGAGAGTGCGAGGGGTGCGACTCTTCTTGCAGACACTACAGGCTAGAATGTAATCCCGAACGTCGTCCTTCAGAGATGCCCACCAATACAGCCGTGACAGCAAATGCACTGTGCGTGTGATGCCTGGGTGACCTGTCCCTGCAGTATCGTGTGCCAGCTGTAAGAGACGTCCCCTCAACGACACTGGAATGTATTGTTTCCCAGCTGGACAATCGTCAGGACTTGGGTCAGTGCGTAGCGCCTCTTCTTTTTCGCCTTGTAGGTTCCAACGAACTGCAGCTAGGAAACAGGTGCGTGGCAATATGTACTCCGGTTCTTTGTCTGCGGTATCTTTATCATAAAGGCGAGAGAGGGCATCAGCTTTAGTGTCCTTCGAACCGGGTCTATAGGAAACAGAAAATCTGAAACGGGAGAAGAACAACGCCCATCGGGCTTGGCGAGGATTGAGGCGTCTGGCTTCCTTAAGGTACTCTTAAGTTCTTGTGGTCAGTGTACACGATAAAGGGATGTTCGGCTCCCTCTAGCCAATGTCTCCACTGGTCCAGGGCGAGTTTCACCGCCAGGAGTTCACGATTTCCTACATCGTAATTCCGTTCTGCAGGTTGCAACTTCTTGGAGTAAAACGCGCAAGGGACCAATTTAGGGGGGTTTCCTTGACGCTGAGACAGGACCGCTCCCACTCCCACCTCGGAGGCGTCAACCTCAACCACGAAAGGAACCAGGGGATCAGGGAGGTGTAGGATGGGTGCGGAGGTGAACGCGCCCTTGAGCAGCGAAAACGCCCGGTCCGCCTCAACTGTCCAGTCGAGGCATAGATGCTGCCCCCCCCCCCCCCGAAGGAGATTAGTAAGCGGAGCGGCCACAGAACCAAAGTCTCTGACGAAGCAGCGGTAAAAGTTGGCGAAACCCAGGAACCGCTGCAATTCCTTCCTAGTCTGGGGCACAGGCCACTGCGTGACGGCTGATACCTTGTCCATGTTCATCGAGATTCCCCCCGGAGACAGTACACCCCAGGAAGTTCACGGAAGTCCGGTGGAACTCACACTTCTCTGCTTTTGCGTAGAGGTGATGCTGTCGCAAGCGTGACAGCACCGCAGCGACGTGCTGGACATGGTCAGTAGCTGACGAGGAGTAAACAAGAATATCGTCAATGTAAACAATAACGAACTGTCCTATCATGTCTCGGAATATCTCTTCCATGAACGCCTGGAAAACAGACGGGCTGTTGGCTAGTCCATACGGCATCACTAGATATTCATAGTGACCTCATGCTGTGACGAAAGCGGTTTTCCACTCGTCCCCCTCACAAATTCGAGTTAGATTGTAGGCACTCCGCAAGTCTAGCTTCGTGAATATGTTTGCCCCTCTAAGACGTTCCTGTGACGCCGAGATGAAGGGAAGAGGATAGACGAATTTAGACGTGACAGCTTTGAGAGAGCGATAATCTATACAAGGACGTAGTCCTCCCCCTTTCTTTTCCACAAAGAAAAACCCCGCTGCCACGGGCGATGTGGACGGACGGATGAACCCTTTCTGAAGAGCCTCGTCAATATACTGCTCCATAGCCAAATCCTCCGGACGAGACAAGGGGTAAGGCTTCGTACGACGTGGGAGGGGAGATCCGGGCAGTAGCTCGATCGCACAGTCCCATGGTCTGTGTGGCGGCAGGTGACTGGCGTTTTCCTTGCTGAAGATGTCGGCGTATGCCTGATATTGCTCAGGATAAGCAGTCTCGAGAGGAGAGTCGGGGCTCTCTACAGACGTGGATCGGAGAGGTAAGTGCATACAATTGTCGTGACAGTGAGAACCCCATTTCGTGATCTCCCTAGTCTTTCAGGAAACAGTGGGATTATGCAGAGACAGCCAGGGAAACCCGAGTACTACTGGATCGCGGGGTGAGGGCAGCAGAAGGAACTGGATAGATTCGATATGGAATATTCCGACTTGGAGCGTAACAGGTACGGTACATTCAGTAATCAGCCCCTCTCTGATGGGCTGACCATTTAGAGCATTTACACGCAGAGGAGGACAGACAGAAGTCGTGGGGATGTGCAAACGGCGTGCCAGACCCGCATCAAGGATGTTTCCCGCAGCCCCAGAATCTAACAGTGCTGAAAGGTGAGTAGACATGCCCCCCGACGTGATTCGTACAGGCAAGTTAAGCTGGTTGTTATGGCTTAAACAAAGCACAGGGTTGCTTACTCGTTTGTTCGTTGGAATGTCCTCCACAGCGCGCGTCGGGCGAACGGGGCAGCGATCGCGGAAGTGGCCCCTCTCTCCGCAATACAGGCACAAGCCTTCTCGTAGACACCGAGTCCTCTCGTGCAAGGACAGGGGTGTTCTGCCCAACTGCATGGCTTCCGCACCCTCACGTGTTGAATCAAGCGATGAGAGGTTCTGACGACTTGGTGCAGCAGAGGGAGAGCTCCTCCACGACGCTGGACGGCGGGTGAGCAACAGCTTGTCTACTTTGACAGCGGTCTGGACAAACTCGAACAGTGACTTTCCTTCACCGCGGCAGGCGAGCTCCACTTGTAGATCGTGCCTCAGTCCTCTACGGAACACGGTCTTCAGGGCAGGTTCGCTCCATCCGCTACCGGCAGCCTGGGTACGGAACTCCCGAGCGTAGTCCACTGCACTGCGTTGCCCTTGGCGAACCTCACATAACAAAGTGCCCACGTCTCTTCCCGCAGCCGGGTGATCAAACACGGATTTAAACAACACGGAGAACTGGGCCTCGGATTCGAGAGACGGGTCCTTGCTGTTCCAGAGTGCTGTACCCCAGGCTCCAGCTTCTCCTGTGAGGTGTTTCTCTGTCTGGAACTGGACCGGGTGATAATCGAAGTACATAGAGCATTGCATGAGGAAGTTCTGACAACGCTCCGGGGAACCGTCATACCGCTCCGGCACTGCCACAGGAATACAGTGAGGAAAACCAGGAGAAGCGATGGCCGCAACAGCCTGGTGTTGTACTGCTTGTTGTGTGGCCTGCTGCTGAATCACCTGCTGCTGGATCGCCTGGTGCTATGCCACTTGCTGTTGAGCCGTCTGCAGTTGAGCGGCTTGTGCCTGCATAGCCTCCGTGAGCTGTCGGATGTCATCTTGGAGTGAGGCGATGGTATTCCCTTGTTGAGCGAGGAGTGCAGGTACATCCGCTGGATCCATTTGATAAGGCGAAGTATTATGTAACGTTCCAACCAGGAAGACAGGGATCCAATTGCGGATTTTAGTACTTTTTTTTTTTTTTTGAAGTGAATACGGAGTACCCGTACAGATGAGCAACACCGTGGAGAGTGTGAGGTGTATGTGTGCGGAAGTCGATGTCGAGACGGTCCGAGTTCTCGCCGGGTAGACAGATGGCTGGAGGTACAAGAGGGCTAGGCTGGGAACGATGTCTGGAACGAGAGCAGAGGTCAGAACACAGGAGAGCAATCACAAGGAGATAACGCTTAGTTAGTGGCATGCCAACAATACTTCGCAACCCGGTAGTGAGAGGGGAAAGCTTAAGTACATGTGGCTATGGGAGGTAACGAGCGGCAGGTGCAAGGACTAAGTAGGTGGTCACGTAAGTTCAAAGATTAACCTGAAATTGTGTAGAATAATGTGACGCGTGTGCAGGGCGAAGGACGAGACACAGGAATCCTTGCTTTTCGAAGCAGACGTCACTTTTAATAACAAATATTGCGCAATAGCGCACGGAGAACATCAGACACTTGTAACGTGTAAAAAAAACGACGAGCACAGGACACTGCGCGAGCGCACATTAAATAGACAAACCACATTAGCCCCACGTGATTACGAGACGATTCACAGGTGAGACACATTATCACATGACATAGCAATCACCACGGAGTTCCACTGACGCAGACAAAGCACGTGGACAACGTGTACACACGCCCAAAGGAGAGGGGCCGGGGTCCTCAACGTGACAAATAATGAATAATGTATGTATTTTATAGATTTTTATGTATTGATTTAAATGTAGTTCAGATATGTAAATAATTGTTTATGTTGTAAAATAATTCAGTTAGAGAGGATAGCAGATTGAGGTTGGATTACAGGTTTAAATTTATTTTAGGAGCTTAAGTGTCTGCCTTCAGGGAGTGGAAGCCACTGCAGGGCCCTTACTTAATATGATTAACTCCTCCCTTAACCTAGGTTACATGCCCAAACAATTAAAATGCGCCGTAATTAGACCCTTGATTAAAAAACAGAATCTCGATCCGCAGATTTTAGCCAACTATAGACCCATTTCTAATCTCCCATTTATCTCTAAAATTTTAGAAAAAGCAGTTTCCAATCAGTTAAACCACTATCTCAAATCAAATAGTATCCATGAAAAGTTCCAATCAGGATTTAGACCAAACCACAGCACTGAAACAGCTTTACTCAGGGTAGTGAATGATCTACTAATATCGGCCGATAATGGGCTCGTCTCGTTCCTTATACTGTTGGATCTTAGTGCAGCTTTTGATACTGTAGACCACAACATTTTGCTGGATAGACTAGAAAACACAGTAGGTATTAAAGGAGTCGCACTCTCCTGGTTTAGATCATATTTAACTGACCGCTTCCAATGTGTAAGTGTTAATAATAAAACCTCTAAATCTGTGCAGGTTAAATATGGTGTCCCACAAGGGACAGTCCTAGGACCACTTCTATTCACACTGTACATGTTACCCTTAGGCGAAATTATGCATAAGCATGACATCAGTTTCCATTCCTACGCAGACGACACTCAGCTATATTTATCGGCAAAACCCGATGATTTAGGCGCAAACAGTAAGATTGAGAAATGTGTAGAAGAGATAAAACATTGGATGGCATGTAACTTTCTAGCACTAAATGCCGATAAAACAGAATTGATAATAGTTGGGTCTAGGGCTGCGAGAGACAAGATACATAATGCAGCATTGAATCTACATTCTTTTACTATAACCCCCAGCGCAGAGGTAAAGAACTTGGGCGTCACAATAGACCCAGATCTCTCGTTCGATACACATATTAATAATATAACTAGGGTAGCGTTCTTTCACTTGCGCAACATTGCCAAAATTAGAAACATATTAAATATTAGTGATGCAGAAAAACTAATCCATGCATTCATATCCTCTCGTTTAGATTATTGCAACAGTCTCCTAGCTGGATGTTCTGGTAAATCGATAAACAAACTCCAGCTGGTTCAGAACGCAGCAGCACGAGTTTTAACAAAAACTAAAAAGTTTGATCACATTAGTCCTGTACTATCGTCATTACACTGGCTGCCAATTAGATTCCGTATTGACTATAAAATACTTTTATTAACATATAAAACGCTGCATGGCTTAGCTCCAGACTATCTTAGTGAACTTATTGAACAATATAACCCAGCGCGTTCACTTCGCTCGCAGGACGCAGGGTTATTAACTGTTCCTAGGATCAAAAAGATCACAGCAGGTGGAAGAGCCTTTTCTTTTAAAGCTCCACAATTGTGGAATAATCTTCCTGCCTCTATTCGGGACTCAGACACAGTCTCAATGTTTAAAACTCGATTAAAGACTCATCTGTTTAGTTTGGCCTTTGATTAATCTGTTACATATTTACTACATCTCGTATCTTTTCTCCGAGGTTCACCTGGAGAGTAACATTGCAGTCGGAGCCTACAATACCAGCATCGCTGCTCCGACACGGAATGAAAGCCTGGCGTTCATCAACAGACATTTACAGTGACAATATCATAACCCAGAACTTTCATTTTTACCTTTACTTAGTCTGATTGTGTGATTTGTGTGTGACTTGTGTATTTGTCTGTATTTTGTGTAATCTGTGTGTTAACGGGCCGCCCAATGGAGGATGGGTTCCCTTTTGAGTCTTGGTTCTCCCGAGGTTTCTTCCTATTCCCCACTATCTTAGGGAGTTTTTCCTCGCCACTGTCGCCCTTGGCTTGCTCATTAGGGTTCTGGACCCGTAGTATTGTTAACCTTTTAAATCCTGTAAGGCGCTTTGTGACAACATGTGTTGTGAAAAGCGCTATACAAATAAACTTTGATTGATTGATTGATTGATTGAGTGGGACAGACAATGGGGAAGACACTACGTGGCCCTGGTTCAGCCTCATGGATGAGGCTCTTGGCAATCGACCATCGGTCACACCACCATTGCTAGTAGCCTCATCTAATGAGGAGGAACCAGGGCCATCTTCTGTTGTGGCTTCCCCGTTGTCTGAGGAGAGAGGAAGGAAGTGGCAGGGAACACTTCTTGACCTCCTGCGAGAGGACATGGAGAGAGAGAGGGAGAGAGAAGAGAGGAGAGAGAGGGCAGAGCAGGAGCGGTCAGATCGCTTGTATAACTTGCTAGAAAAGCTAGTTAACAAAATTAACTAATTTATTTGTGAATTCTAAAATAAATTTTTTATTTATTTAAGAACTGGCATTTATGTGTGCTTTTTTTTTAAAGCAGTCATGGAAAACTAACTAATGCATGCCTTGCAGGTATACTATACTGATATAAACTTACCTAATCGGTTGTTCATTGTATAATAACACTTGCTGAAATTCATACTCCTCTTAAATTGTTTGCATTTTTTTATTCTAACTCACACTGACAGAACAAGACTAATATGAACAGTGAGTAGAACAAGTGAACTGGTTTAAAGTAGCACAGATAAGACAATGAAATAAGACATTTAAAACTAGAACATTAATGTCACGTCCAGCCCCTCCCTCCTCCCTGGTCCCGCCTAGCTCCCTGCTCCCATTCGTTCCTCCCTCTGTCACGCCCTCGTCGTTAGTCCCATACACCTGAGTCTCGTTTCACCATCTTGTTTCTGTGCATAAAAACCCCCTAGTGTTTTACTTCCGTGTCGGTCATTCCTTGTTTGTAAGTGTATCCCGCTGTGTTTTCCTTGGTCTTTCCTGCTTGCTTAATTTCATGCTGTTCTTGTTCTTTGCCTGGTCTCTTCTGTTTATATGTGTCTGTTTTCTCATTGTCCTACCTCCCCCTCTGCGTATTCCGTCCCTGTTTAAAGTAGTGTGTTTGTGGTTACTCCTTGCCCTGCTCTCGATGTTAGTTCACTGTTTTATCCTGTTTAGTGGTCTTGACTAGCCCTGTGCCTTATGCTTCCCATTTCATCTGTTTCCTGGTTCAGTTCTTTAGTGTCCATTGCATGTTCTTATTTAGTTAACGTTGTCCTGCCCTGTCTAACTCCCGCTTACTTTTCTTTAGGGTTGTAGCCTTTGAATTCTTGTAGTCCCCTTGGTTAGTCTATCATGTTGTATAGATGTTCCTGTCTGTAGCGTGTGTTTACTGTGCTTATGTATGTTGTTCCGTTTGAGTATACTACGTGTTAGATAGCTTCCGTATTGTTCTATTAGCTGTTTAGTTGCTTGTATGGTCCCCCTTGTTTACTTACTTCCTTGTTTATTAGCTCTCCTGTGTTTAGTATCTTGTGTCCTTCTACTTAATAAATCTATTATATACCTGCGTTTGCGTCACAACTGCCCCTTGAATCGTTACAATTAAACAAACATGAATGATGTATGTACAATATTTACATAAAAAATATTGGCAGTGCAAATGTATAACACTGCCAAACTGATTTATTTGTTTCTGGTTTAATAAAATCACTGGACTCCAGCAATATTGGCACAAAGTTGCTCCCGTAATTGGTGGCCACTGACAGCTGTGATGTCATCGTCTTCCTGCACATCAGCTTCATCTTCATCTGCTTCCTCCTCAGGCTGAACAACATCTCCTGCTCCCATGCAGATGTTGTGCAGAGTGACACAGGCAGCAATCACCTCTGGCACAAACCTTGGGTTAACCTCTAGAGTGTGCAGGAAAATTGACCTCCATCTGGTCTTCAGCATCCCAAAAGCACGTTCAATTATAGAATGTGCCCTTGCATGATGCCTATTGAAGACCATCCTCTCTTCTGCTCTGACAGGCTTCTTAAATGGAGTGATGAGGGCTATAGGGCTGAGAGGTGCATGGGTACCCACCATCTCCAAGTATCATGTAGCCTCTGGGTGGGAAAGTGGCCTGCTGGTACAGAGTGCTGTGACGGAGCACCCTTGCATCGTGTACTGAGCCTGGAAAGCCAATAAACACATCGAGAATCTTTGCCTGGTGGTCACAGACAGCCTGAAATTGCACAGAGGGGTAGAGCTTACGGTTTCTGTAGCACTGTGCATCAGGTTCTCCAGGGGCCTTGATTCGCACATGGCACCCATCTATTGCACCAACTACAGAGTGGAAAGCTGCATGGTTTCCCAGCCTCACAAAGCCATCAGATATGCTCTGCAGTTCTTCTGGTTTTGGGTGCCGGATAACTTTCGGAAGGACTCGCCGCATTTCATTGGCCACGCTGTGAATTACACGGTCATGTCATGTGGGCCAGATATGGGCCAAATATCATGAGCCAGGTCAGACTTGTGTTGTGGCAAATGTCATGTGGGCCAGATATGGGCCAGATGTCATGAGTCGGGCTAGACATGTGTTGTGGCAAATGTCATGTGGGCCATATATGGGCCAAATATCATGAGCCAGGTCAGACTTGTGTTGTGGCAAATGTCATGTGGGCCAGAAATGGGCCAAATAACATGAGCCGGGTTAGATATCATAGCAAAGGTGTTGGCTTCACAAAAATAATGAAATATTTGAATTAACTAGTATAGAAATGTGTAAAGAATAATGCATAAACAATGCAACAGTAGCCTGCGAAGTCACTGCAGTGCACACAAGCAGCTTCATTATTCATCAGCAGTCAGAGCAGATACAGTGGTACCTCGAGATACGAGCTGCTCTATTCACCGTATTTCGCCACGCCCACTTTCAAGTGTGTGTTTCTTCCGCCTTTGTGTTAAAACTTTCGGTCAGCTATTTTTGCATTAGTGTACACTACTACATTTTAATGATTTTTTTCATAAAATAGGCATTCTTGTCTATTTACTTCTTTACTTAATTACTTTAAATTACAAAATGAATGCAAGGAAAAGATGTGGCCACTGATTATAAAATAGTTACTTATCTGATAGCCTCACAAGCACCCGACGCGTTTGCTTCATCGGAGCTTCATAACCGAGCCATTTCTCGGGATAAGGATGATCTGGTGTTGGTGTGAGCAGACGCATGGACGTTTGGGTGGATGTTTTAAATTTAGCGCCTTCAGCCTTAGACGCAGGTCCTCTTCTTTGGAAGGCGGTGGATATAAGTTATAAGGTGCCCCGCAACACTCAGATCTTTTCGAGCTGTGTTCGTAACACTGTTGGTCAAGCACTGCTACATCTTCGTGCTGCGCGGTTTGTTTACAAGCCCAGAGAGCCGCTAATACTTTTAAAACCGGCGTAGTGGAAAACGGGAGACTAGCGGTATGAAGTATCTGTGATATTGTGATTGTGATTGGAGTCTCGTTGGTGAGACGCGGTTCTTCTGTCACACGTTTGTAATAAACCACATACGAGGTGCAGCAAAGGCACCGCACACGACTGAGGGAGGTTTAAAACTACTGACACTGTCTGTACTCTTCTTCCTAAAAGTGAACGCAGGTCAGTGGCGTTGTAACGAGTGTTGATAACGGAGTTTATCCACTTTTCACCTAGAAAACAACAGTTGCGTACATAACAGAGCTCGTAGTGTGCTCCAAACGTGACAAAGTCCTGAAGCATATCACGACTTATGTTTATATCGAAATTTGTGCTTGTTTTTTTACTTAATTTGTGTCCATTTTACATCCCCCCCGCTAATAATTTACACTCGCCATCCCCCCTCTTTTGGCTCTTGGTCTCTGACGGGTTGGCCACCTCTGCTCTAACTGAACATATTATGCTAGTCATTTTGTGTTTGTTGTCGTTTTGCTTGTAATCGGTATCAGCGTATCCGTAGCACCGGAAGTTCCAACACAAAGTCAACCAAGATGGCCCTGCCCAGCGTTGTCATGGAAAATAGCGTGAATATACGAGCGATCCAAGATACGAGCACCGAGACCAGCAAAATTTCTGTTCGACACGCTCGAGATACGAGCATGAACCACTAGGTGGCAGTACAGTACTATATGGAAAAAAAGAAATCATTAATCAGCTCAAAGACACACTCAAACGCTTTTCTTTCTCTCCCTCCCCCACAACCTTAGGTTCAAAAACACAAACATACCTGTATGTGCGGAGATGACGTCATTTAGCGCGTTCTAGCAGCCAATAGCGTTTTTTTTTATTCTTGAGGTGTTGGTAAGGTCGACTCCTGTACCCGGTCATCACAGCCATTCGCACGTGTGCTTTGCAACGAGTAACAGTACGTACGGTGTATACAGTACAGTATTTCAATACTACAAACGTTTTTTTTTTTTGCATTATGGCTCCAAAGAAAGGCTCTAGTAGTAGACTTTTTTAAGGACCGGAACCAATTACAATACTTTACATTGTTAAATTGCTTCCAGAACCGAGCAGTTCGAGATACGAGCACGGGTCTGGAACGGATTAAACTCGTATCTCGAGGTACCACTGTATCTACTTTCAGCTACCCCCCTCCTCAAAAATGGCTAAATGTAAGCTGGACACTGAGAACAGGGGTTTCGAGCCAGGTGGGAGGCAGAGTACATGTTCACGGAGGTAAAAGGCAAACCTGTGTGTTTTCTGAGTGGAGAAAGTTTGGATGTAATGAAAGAATATAATCTAAGAAAACTTTCAGATAAAAGCCTTGAGAAAGAATACAACTGATTTGATTTATTTTTTATTGTATTATTTGATTATTTGAAAGCAGTGATCGGTAGGATCATAGAGCAGCACAATAAATCAAAATCAAATCAAATCAAATATATTTGTATAGCGTTTTTCACAACATATGTTGTCACAAAGCGCTTTACAGGATATACAAGGTTAACAATACTATGGATCCAAATCCCTAATGAGCAAGCCAAAGGCGACAGTGGCAAGGAAAAACTCCCTAGATGGTGGGAAATAGGAAGAAACCTTGGGAGGACCAAGACTCAAAAGGGAACCCATTCTCCATTGGGCGGCCCGTTAACACAAATTACATAAAAACAAATTATACAGACTAAATCACACAATCAGGCTAAGTATAAGGTAAGGTAAAGTATAAGGTAGAATGAAAGTTCTGGGTGTTGATATTGTCAATGTAAATGTCTTATGATGAACGCCAGGTTTTCATTCCATGTCGGAGCGATGATACTGGAATTGTAGGCTCCAACTGCAGTGTTACTCCCCAAGTGAACCTCGGAGAAGAAAGATATGTGATGTGGTAAATATGTAACAGATTATTCAAAGGCCAAACTAAATATATAAGTCTTTAATTGAGTTTTAAACATTCCCGAATAAAGGCAGGAAGATTATTCCACAGTTGTGGAGCTTTAAAAGAAAAGGCTCTTCCACCTGCCAGTTAGATTCCGTCAATACGGAATCTAACTGGCAGCCAATGTAATGACGATAGTACAGGACTAATGTGATCAAATTTTTTAGTTTTCGTTTGTCACGGTGAGGCGGTCCCCTACCGGTCGCCTCCGTCCACAGCGGCTGTTGTTGTTTTGTGACGTCGTGTGCGTCCCTCAGGTGGGCGGAGCCCGTGATCCGTCTCACCTGAGGGTTGTTTGTTTGTGAGCTCTTTTTGCAATATAGGATCAAAGCCATTTAGCTCAGTAATATTTTCGGATGCGTATTTAGTAATACCTATACTACTGGGGTTGGATTTGAAGGTTAGGCTGTGATGTATTATGACTCTGTAGTCAGATAATATCTATTTTATTACTAAAAAAGTTTAAAAATTAATCACTAGTGTGTTTAAGTGCCGTATTAGAACTAGTGTCATTGATATTTCTTGTTAGTTTTGATACAGTTGCGAAGAGAAATCTAGGGTTATTTTTGTTGTTTTCTATTAGTGTCGAATAATATGAGGCTCTAGCTTTTATTAGGACATGTTTATATTTGACTACGGAGTCTTTCCATGCGATTCTAAACACTTCTAGTGAGGTGGATCTCCATTTGCGCTCTGCTGCTCGAGCTGTCTCTGCTGCTCGAGCTGTTTTAGAAGATGAGTGTGGTCGTCATACCATGGTGCAAGCTTTTTCTCCCTAATTAATTTTGTTTTAAATTCATTGGGCTCCAGTGGCATAGTGCTCGGTAGCTCTGGTAGTATGTTAATAAATGTTGTTGCGGTGTCGGATGTGATAGTGCGCGTGGTTTTTGTATGGTGCATCTGATGTACATCGTATAAAGCTATTTCATATATTAGTAGTATTAATATATGCATTAATACTGCATAATAATTATATAAAAACTGATATATAATAATGATATAAAATGATATATCAATGACATCATAATGACATCATCATGACATCATAATGACATCATATATTTCATATGACATATGTCATCATGACATCATATATTTTCTTTATTGCAGTTAATTCGCTGATAGCACATACGTCTCCAATACGTCTGGAAAACGTTGTATAGATGAGTCTGTTCCATTTGGATTGACATTGGTCTTATCATCGTGTTGCAGATGTCTACGCACATCTTCTTTACATCTTCACCCAATCTGCAACGCTTGTAGAACACGTACATCTCCAATACATCTGGAAAAGATCATAACCTTGTTCCTTTTGGATTGATCTTACATTGATTATCATTGTGCTGCTGATGTCTACGCATATACGTTTTTTTTTTTACATCTACACTTGATCTGCAATTTTACAGCTCAGATTCCAACTGTTTAACATTGATATATGATCGCAACACGCAAAAAGTAATGTCCATCCAATAACTGCACCGCGCCGCCGAGTTTCGTATTGTAGCAGCGAAACACCACGATGGAAGGCAGTTATTACCTTTATTAACTCGCACTTCAGACATCCACAGCGCGTTAGTATCACCAGTTCATACAAGTGACATCAAAGTTTTCCTGTGTTTTATGTCTACATATTAAACAATATTATTTAGAGTTAATAGAGAAAACTAATTTTTTTTTCGGGTTGGGGGGAGGGAGGGCCCAGGTGTAATGGTCTCCCAGGTGTAATGGTCTCCCAGGTGTAATGGTCTCCCAGGTGTAATGGTCACAATTCGCTACTGATAAAATTAGATTAGGATGCGCCCCATTTTTTTACCTGTATTCCATAGTCCTCTTCGATGACTTCTTGTAGACCATGTTTATTAAAATTGGTAAGTATTTAGATGTCAAATTTGTATTGGAGCAGAGTGTTAAAATCTGTTGGAGTCCTCCCATAAGCAAAAAAACATAATGTTTAAAACGCTGGTCTTGTTCCCCATCCGCAAGAGTTTCATTCATGCAGGTTCCCGGGCTGTAATCTCAGTGGACAAACTCTACGTGAACGGTCAACTTTACCGCGACACAAACACAACACCGTGGCTGTTCTAAACAGGTGAACTGTATCAACACCAACACCGACGCCAATTCTTTATAACACATTACTTTTCGCCTAAAACAATAAGCTATGTCTAAGTTTAAATAACTAACGCCGGTCTAATTAGCACCGTACCATATGTTTTCCGTCACAAGTCTTAGTTGTTTATGCTTTTTTTTCTGTTGTATATGCATTTTCAATGTCACCTTTTCCTTTTCCCTCTCCCTTTCCTTTTCTTTATCTACACTCACCCAGCAATTTGTTCACCCACTTTCAAGACTGCAATGTATTGTTTGCACACACACACACACATACAGGCAGGTATATAAAACAGACACACACATAGACATACAGCACAATCTCACACTAACACACACGACCGATTCATGCAGGCACAGACACACACACACACACACAGACATATAGCGCAGACACATACACAAAACATACAACACATGCATACAACACAGATGTGCAACACGCACACCTTTAGCAACCATCCAACACTCAAACAAGTAGTCTTAACATGAGTTCACTGAAGTTCGTCACATGGAATGTACATGGAACTGGTTCGAGGGAAAAGAGATTGAAAATTTTTAATCGGCTAAACGACTTACAAGCAGATATTGTCTTTCTACAGGAAACACATATGTCCAAAACACCTACATACACACTGACCTGTACTCAATTCCCACACCTGTACTCAGCCTGTTACAACTCAAAACAAATGGGGGTGGCCATATTAATTAACAAAAGGATAAGTTTTTCCATTAACAACAGTATAATAGATCCAGATGGTAGATACATAATACTTAACCTGTCCATTCTAAATATGCGTTTATGTTTGGCTAACATATATGGACCAAATGTTGACGACCCCTCCTTTTTCCACAATATTTTCACTGCACTCTCTGATCACTCTGACACCAAACTAATAATAGGAGGAGACTTCAACCTGGTACTTGATCCAGATATCGACAGGCTCAGTACAGCAGTGAGTCAAAGGAACTGGCAGTCTGCAGACACCCTAAAACAATATATGAACGATTTTGGGCTCTCTGATGCGTGGCGTTCACACCACCCCACTCTCCAGGATTACACCTTCTTTTCGGCAGTACACCACTCACATTCTCTTTTAGACAACTTCCTAGTTAGCAATTCTATTATGACAGATGTCACAGACACCCATATTCATCCTATCACTATCAGTGATCATGCACCGACCGGTCTGTCTCTCTTTGACACAGAAAAGAACCACACCAGCAACTAGGAACTGGAGATTAAATACATCATTACTTAAAGAACAAGATTTCATTAATTATTTCAAAAAAGAATGGGCAACATATTTAGAATATAACGATCTACCAGGAACCTCACCGTGTGTTCTTTGGGAAGCAGGGAAGGCAGTAATGTGGGGGAAAATAATATCCTACTGCACACATAAGAAAAAGACGGAAAAAACACAGGTATTAGAATTGGAAGAAACAATACAATCTTTAAGGCCCATTCACACCCTACGGTAATTACGGATACGGACCCTTTCGTCCGGTTCCGGAGGTCGTTTCATCCGTCAGTGGGTCCGTTGCCAGAGCGCTTACGAATCCGTAGCAACGGAGCAATATAAACCGGAAATCAGGGGGCAGTAGAGAGTCAGAAGCATCAGACGTACACCAATTCGGGAAAATCAATGAAGAAGAGTACTGGACTTTAAAAAATGACGCTCGAGTTAGAAGAGAAACTTTGCGAGTTGGTTAGAGGCTACATTCTGCTACGGTGCCAGGTCATCGCGATAAACAGCGATGCAAAAACAGCTGGGAGGAGATTGCTGGTGCGCCGGTGCCGGAAATTTGACTATACTGCCCTCTAGAGGATGTATTTAAAAAAATCATAACAACGTTGGAACTGGAAAGAGGTATAGTGGCCCCCTACGGAAGCTACGTTTGTTACGGACGGACGAAATTCGTCCGTGTCCGGAGGTATAAAGCAGGCTTTAGAAGCTGCCCATGCTGCCTCACCACAAGAACACACACTGAACAAGCTGAGAAAACTCAAACTGGAATTAAATGAAATAATAGATAAAAAGACACAATTTTTACTGCAAAGACAGCGTTGGCAAAATTTTGAACATGGCAATAAATCCGGAAAATTCCTTGCTAATCAGTTAAAGCTTAATAAGGAAAAAACAACTATCTCCTCTATTAAGAACTCAACAGGTAGCATTATTCATGACCCACAACAAATAAATAAAGCTTTATATACATCACAGATTAGTCCATCTGATTCAGCTATTGAAGAATTTATTAATAATATAAATCTCCCAAAGCTGGAAAATGAGCAAGTTGTTGTACTGGAGTCACCACTTGCTCTACCTGAATTACATGAAGCCCTATAGCAGCTACCAAATAACAAAGCTCCAGGACCAGATGGATTTCCTGTAGAATTCTACAAAGAATTATGGTCTGTGCTAGAACCAACCTTTTTTAGAATGGTAACACAAATTCAAAATGATCACATACTGTCCCCAGACATGAATTCTGCTAACATTATCGTACTTCTAAAGCCAGGCAATGACCCTACACTTCCTTCCAGCTATCGCCCCATTTCACTCATAAATGTAGATCTTAAAATTATTTGCAAAACACTTGCCAGAAGATTAGAGAAAATCACCCCACTTATAATACATCCAGATCAAACAGGTTTTATCAAGGGTAGACAATCGGCCAACAATACACGCAGACTAATAAACATAATAGACTACTGCACAGTTAACAAATTAGAATCTACCATTGTATCTTTAGATGCAGAAAAAGCATTTGACCGGGTAAACTGGAAATATTTATTAGCAGTTCTACACAAATTTGGATTTGGCTCATCCTTCATAAACTGGATCAAAACCTTACATAGCTCTCCCAATGCACGAGTTAGGACGAACGATATCACTTCACAAAGCTTCACTCTGCAGAGGGGCACCAGGCAGGGCTGCCCACTATCACCCTCACTTTTCGTTCTCTTCATTGAGCCATTAGCAGCAGCAATTAGACAAAATGCAAATATTACAGGAATTAACACAGGAACCACAAACCATAAGATAAGTCCATCACGCAGATGATGTATTACTTTTCCTACAGAACACACAAGCTTCTCTTCCAAATACAATCAAACTTATAGACAGCTTCTCTTCTATATCAGAATATTCCATTAACTGGGGTAAGTCAACAGTTTTGCCTATAAATTGTAGTTTTCAGAATACGACCACCACTCCACTACAATCAGGTAATATTAGATACTTAGGCATACATATTTCCGCTAAACTTTCAGATTTAGTGCAGTTAAATCATATCCATCTGTTAAAAACAATAGAAAATGATCTCGCACGTTGGAATGCTTTACCTATATCACTCATGGGGAAAATCGCTACCATTAAAATGATGGTTCTACCAAAAGTCAACTATTTATTCTCACTAATCCCAAATAAACCCTCTGCTGCTTGGTTTAAATCCTTAGACTCAAACATCTCAAAATTCCTATGGAAAAACAAGCCACCAAGAATAAGTCTGAAAACCTTGCAAAAGCCAAAACTCAATGGTGGCTTAGAACTACCAAATTTTTATAATTATTTCTTAGCCAATAGATTACAGTACATTTAAAAATGGATCAAATACGACTTAATAGACAGCCCATGGTTGGACCTAGAACAAGCATTCTGTGGTAAAATAAAACTCTCAGACCAGAGATGCTCACAAGTCATTTTTTGCAAGTCCAAGTCAAGTCTCAAGTCTTTGATCTCAAGTCCAAGTCAAGTCTCAAGTCTTTGACCTCAAGTCCAAGTCAAGTCTCAAGTCTTTGTTCTCAAGTCCAAGTCAAGTCCCAAATATTTGAGTGACACTGTAGTCGCAAATCACTGTATAGTTGTAATGGTCTGTTATGACACTTCTGATGTATAATAGCTTAAACTGGTAAATGAAGAAATACAATTTTTAAAAGTGCGCACGCACACACAAATGTTTTCCAGATAAATTTTGTATCCGTATTTTTCTCCAAAAAGTATTTTTCTTACAAAACTGACATTTTTCTGGATACAATATTCTCTTCTTTCAGTATAACATCTGCTATATTTTGTTCTAAAATATAAAGGAGGGCTCTGAAATTTAAAAAATCACATTTTTAACTATATATAAGGTCTGCATATAAAGAAAATAGCAACCAAATTAGTGATTATAAAATAAAAATTAAAAACAGAATTCAAATTTTACAATAATAATGATTCTGACATAAAAAGCCCTGCAGCAACAACTATTTGTCTCCTAATTAACTGGATCAAACACAATCTATTTGAACTTCAAGGTGTCTTTCAGTGTCCAATACAAGGAAACTGTTTATGCAACTAACGCATTACATTTTTAAAAGATCAGGATTGACAGGGTACTTGCACTTAGCCTGGCTCGGTGAGGGCGCATTATGAGGCCTCCATGACTGAACACCCTCTCTACTGGTGCACTGGTGGCAAGTCAATACCAATATTGCAATATTGCTAATAACCTTTCAGGCAGTGACTAACCTTTCCGGCTGGATTTTCAGGTGGCGAATAAAATTAGATGTGGTGGAACCAGCGTCCTGTATTTTTATGCCACACACGCTGCAGTTTGCTGCTCTTCTATTTGCTACTTGTACTTGTTTTGTACCCAAAACTTATTATGAATGGTGGAACAGAAGCGAGCGTCCTCACCAGCGCCGCCGTGATCGCGATGTTTTGGGGCGCGCGCAGCGCCAGGTTCGCGTGTGCGGAGTCGCGCGCAACGGTCACTTGCGAAATACGCGACCGCCGCGAGGGTCCGCTCGTCGAAAATGTTTTACGTCAACGAGAAGTAAAAAGCATACAGACAGGCAGAGAAAAGGTTTTCAAATGAAACACAAAAGAACATTACAAATAAAAGATTGTTCACGAGTCTCAATTCACGAGTCCAAGTCGAGTCGCAAGTCTTTTGAATGCAAGTCTAAGTCGAGTCTGAAGTCACTGTATATGCGACTTAAGTGCGACTCGAGTCCGAGTCCCAAACTCGAGTCCCCATCTCTGTCTCAGACCTACCTTACATTAGCTCCAATATTAAGCGTCAAGACTGTTTTGTCTGCCATATCAGTATGGGTAACTGAATTTTTTAATCTATATACTCCTAAATTATTATCAAAACTATATAAATTATTGTTAAAATTTGATGACTCAATTTCCCTTCCGATAGCCAAATGGGAACAAGATCTCTCTATTAATCCAGATCAACACTTTTGGACAGATATATGTACAAATATTTTCAAAATAAGTAAAAACCCCAACTTACAACTTATACCAGGTATCACCAAATGGCGGACCGCGGTCCGGATCCGGACCCGAATGCCGTCCTGTCCGGACCCAATCACAATCCTGATTAACTGGATACGGACCCAAATGCCAAAAAAATTTTAACGGGAGACTATATTTTAAAACGGAGAATTTATTTTCAGACGAGTGTTACGTTCACCACCCATTTGAGTGTTACGTTCAACCCCCCGCCCCCCCCCCCCCCCCCCCCCCCCCCCCCCCGCTCAACAACTTTTGTTCGCCACCGCGAACCCGGACCTAAGGTCTGAGCTATCTGCCAAAAATGGACCGCGGAAAGATTTAATTGATTACCCCTGACTTATACAATACAAAGTCCTTCATAGAACACACTATACAGGACAAAGGATGTTCCAAATGGGCCTAGCACAGTCAAACATATGTACCCACTGTACAGGCAATATAATTGATAACTATATGCATGCTATATGGGACTGTAGGCCTGTTCAGGAATTCTGGCAGAAGGTATGTGTAGACTTGTCCACGTGGTTTAAATGCTGCATCCCAACTTCACCCAGACTGTGCATCTTAGGAGACGTCAGTGAATTGGCTATGGAGGCAAACTCATCACACATAGTTCTTACTGCCCTATGCATCGCCAAGAAAACCATTCTTATCAATTGGAAAGCAAAAAAGGACCTGCATATTACTCTTTACAAAAATTAAGTACTCGATCACATCTGTCTAGAGAGAATATCTGCTTCCTCTAAAGACCAGTTGGAGGAATTTCCCAGGTGGCCTAGTTGGTGGCTGGGGGTCGACTCCGGGGGACTGCTCGTGCCGGCCACTTTCTGGGCGGGAGGGCCGGGGCTGCCGACCTGGGATGTTCGTGTGCCTGTTCTTGCTGGCGGTGGGGGGGGGGGGGGGGGGGGGGGGGTGGGGTTGCTCGGGTGGCGCTGCCTCTGGTCTCTGGGGTGTGGGGCCGGGGGTGCGGGGGGAGCAGGTGCTGGCCGGCCTCCCCTGTGGGGCTAGGTGGCGGGACCCGGGGCCCGGGCGCACTGCTGGGTGGGGTGTGTCGGTCGGCCTTGTGTCGGGGTGTCTGGTTTGGGCCTTGGGGCTCTGAGGTGCCTGGGTGGTGGGGGTGGGGCGGTGGCTGGTTGGGGGTATCTGGGGGGGGCCGGGGGGCTGGGTTCTGGACTCAGACCAGCATATCTTCACTATGTGGATGTCTGTTGTTGTATGATCATTGTGCGATAGGTATGGTGGGGGGTGCCTGCATGGGTGAGATGTGCACATGGCACAAGGTGTGCGGGTGTATATGCGTGTGGAGATGTACATATGGTATGAATGTGTGTGGGTGTACATATGGGAGGAATGTGTGTGGAGATGGATATATGGTATGAAAGTGTGTGGGGGTATACGTGTGTGAGAGTATGTGTTTAGGATGCCTACTCTCGGAGGTGGGGGTGGTGGGGGCCGGGATTGGACATGGTGACGGGGTGGGATGTCCCCCCCAGTCTCCCCGGGTTGGCCGCTCCCTGCCTCGGGTTGGGGCAGCGAAGCTCGGTGCCTAATGAGCCAGCTAGCAAGCAGGCTCTCCTCTTCCAGAGGACCATTTCCTCTGGACCTACGCATTTCCACCCACCCACCCCCCACACATACACACACACACACACACAGTCCTTTTACATTTAGGATCCTGGGGGGCAGGCATGTTACCCAGAGGTTGATGAGGTGGGCGTGCTGCCATGGTTCACCCGTCTCCTCACCACTGTCTGTCCCTCAGTTTTTACTGCACTTTAGACATTGAGGGCCTTTGAGGGGACGGTGTGGACACGCATTGTCCAGTGGCCTGGGCCCTTGCCCATGTTTGTCCCAGCACCTGTCCCCTCAACTTTAACTGCACCATAGTATCACACACTATCACACATACATATACACCAACACTTACACACAACACAGCCCTGGGGGTGGAGGGGTGATAAGGCCTTCCTTCACCCGTTTCCTGCTCCCTGCTGGGGCGGGGGTGGGTCGCTGGCGTGGGGCTGGGCTGGGGGCGTCCTGGGGCTGCTGCCGGTTCTTGCTGGTCCGGCCATTTGCCCCCGCCGCAGAGAGGGTGTTAGTTTGGATGAATGTGTGTTTTTGTCCTTGTCTCTGTGTGTATAGGTAAATGAGTACGTGTTGGGTCGGGGGATATGGGGACGTGTGTATATATTGGGGTGAATGTGTGAGTACATATGTGGGGGTATATATGTCCGCAAAAGTGTATATGGGTGTGGGTGAACGTGTGTGGGAATGTATGTTGAGGTGAATGTACATATGTGTGTAGGTGTATATATGTGAGGGTCTACATATGAGGATGAGTTTGGGGGTGTGTGTGTGTGTATACGTATGTGTTTAAGGATGGGTGTAGGTGTATACATGGTAAGGGTGTATATAAGGGGTAGTGTGCAGGTATGTAGGGGTGTATATATGGGGGTGAATGTAAGCAAGAGTGTATGTGTATAAGGATGGGTGTAGGTGTATACATGGTAAGGGTGTATATAAGGGGTAGTGTGCAGGTATGTAGGGGGGTATATATGGGGGTGAATGTAAGCAAGAGTGTATGTGTGGGGCCAGTTGGTTCTGGGTCTGGGGCTTATTGTGCTCGGTCCTCTCCCGGCTGCTCCCCTGTGATTACTGCTCTACTCCAGAGGAGGGGTGCCTTGGGGTTCCGGGGCCTGGATTGGTGCTCCGGCGTGGGGGCGGTTGGCCCGCTCCCCTGGGCGGTTGTGGTCCGGGGCGGCGCGGGACTCCTCGGCGGGATGGGGGCCCTGCCGGGTGGGTGGTGGTTCCCCGGGGCGCTGGGGCTTTGCTACTGGCCCATGGCGGGGGGGGGGCTCTGGTTCCCCTTGACCTGCACTCCTTGGCTGGGGGGGTGCTGTCCGGGGTCTCCCTTTCCCGCCCGGGCTGGGGCGGGCGTGCGGGGGTCACCGGGAAGTGCAGCCCTGGGACTCCACAGCTCCTGGGGGGGCCGTGGGCGGGTGGGATTCCCGGGTCTTTCTCTGCCTACCTCTGGCCTTTGGGGGGATGTTGTCGCAGCTCTCTACCCTCGCTGGCAAGTACATTCTGTACATTTATCCTATGTTGCACTTTTGTGTTGCACATAAACACACATTCATACATACATATACATCAGTCATTTGTGCTGTATGTCTTGGGTACACTTTCTGCTCTACTTTGCAGTGGTCATTTGAGCTGGTTGGTTTTTTTTTTTTTATATATATATCTTTTTTTTTTTATATATATATCTTTTTTTTTTTATATATGCATGTGTATATATATGTATATATTTGTATATATGTATGTATGTTTTTTTTCTTCCCCGCCCTTCTGTCTTTTCTCTTTTTCTCTCTCTCCCTTCTTTTCTTTCTATATTCTATCCTCTCATGGTCCACTTAACCCCAATAATTGTCATCACTTTATTATACAGAATTGTTATTATTTGATCTATTATTTGATATTAAAACAAAGTTGTCCTCCAAAGATGGGGGGGTGGAGGTGGGCCAAAAAAAAAAAAAAAAACCCGCTGAAAATTTTTAAGTGGTGCACGTTTTGCGTAACTGAGCATTGTGCGGAGTGCTACAAGACAAATACTGCCGGAATTACATTCTTATATAATGCTGTGTATGCGTCAAATTGGCTCGAAGTCGGGGAGAAAAAAATAATAATAAAAAATATATATATATATATATATATATATATATATATATATATATATATATATATAGAGAGAGAGAGAGAGAGAGAGAGAGAGAGAGAGAGAAAGAGAAAGAAAAGCGAGTACTACCAGGACTAACGGACTAACTTTGGTAAGTAAACTTAATCTAATTACGTTAACTACATACATGATACAGCTGATTGTTTGTCTGACAGTGAATAAAGAAAGCATGTAGACTTGAAGCCCATATGAGCCCGTTACGGTTTTTGAAAACTGCCACCGTTAGGCTTTTAGCCAACATTAAGCTAATGTAGTTGTGCACAGTTGGTCATATGGAACCAAGTCCCTTTATATCCGCTGTAATAATATAGTCTAAACTTTCAGACGATTATCATCTATAAACTTTGACAAGAAACATTACATTTTTTTAAACATGGCTAGTTAGCATAAAACCACTAGCCCTTGGATAATGCTATCCATAGGCTAATGATAGCCATTTGCAAAAATGAAATAATTTCAGTCTGCTATTTTTTGTAATTGTATTCTGCAGTTATAGCACTGAGTATATATTTCCTGTCCTGTCATCTTTGCTGCTTGTGAGTCCTTGCTTACAAGATTTTGCCTCATCTAACATACTTTAGCTCAAAGAGGGGGTACAGCAGTCAAAGACACTGTTTGGAGGATCATGGGATGTCTTTTGATGAATGAGGTTGCCAAACAGATTAACTGGAAAGGAGCCAATGGCAAAGCAGCATTCAAGAACCTTACTCTTAAAGGAGTAATCAATGGTGAGTCTTGTCAATTACATGCTGTGATACAAACTAGCTACTCCAACATTTTATACAGAGTGATTGGCCATGGGGGTGTACAGTTGTCAGCCACCAACATGCAAGGCCAGGAAAATGCATCCATCCATTCGTTATCTCTATCACTTAATCCCGCTGGTCGGGGTCACAGGGGGGCCCAGCATCTCTGGGCAAAGGCAGGGTACACCATGGACAGGTCGCCAATCAACCACAGAAAATGCATCCACATCTCTGCAAATTGTCTTTTTGTTCCTTTAATTAACTGACTAGTAAATGAATGAATGTGTAAATTCACACATTGTAAACATGCATCAGTAGTTACCACGCGTGGCTTGGAGGGATGAGCGAGGCGTTTTGTTTTTAATGTAAATGTTTTATTAAAACTCACAAGTAACGTGAAAAACGAACAGGGAACCCACTCAATACTCGATAGAGACAAGCACAGAGACATTAAATAGCAGACACATAGCCTAGAGTGTAACATTACGATAAAGAGGTGAATGAACCTCACACTATCAACCGCACAGTAACTACATATATGGGCACAAACAAACGGACTACACATACACACGCCCAAGGCGAGGGTCCCAGGGCTGCAACGTGAAGAGAATTAATGCCCAATTTCTTAGTTTTGTGTCAGATTGTTGTTCAAGTGCAAAAATTGTTGGCAGACCTTTTGAGTTCTCTGTAGAATAAGTAATTCATTTGCAACAGCATTGTTTGCGAAAAGTTACTTTAGTGTGCCTTTAAAGATTTATAACAACTGTTTTTATGGTACTAATCAACACATGGCCATTTCCAATTTGTCTTATTTTAGAAGCGGTAAGAAGAAATCGCTTGACTGGTACAGCAACAGACAGCGAAATTGAGCAGTGGGTTAGGAGATGGCTCCATCTTGCTGGAGACCGAGATGGAGGACGGCGTGCCAGGCAGCGAAATGAATAGCCTTATTTGAAGACATTTTTTCTTTCTAAGTGCATCTACTAATGACATTTTTTACATGTGCCTGTTCTTATTTTAATAAATTTAAATAGCAAAATGAGTATTTGTCTGTTATTATGTAGAATTTACTCATCAGGTTTTAGGTGGTTTGATGGGGGATGGCAGTAAATGTGTTCATCTGCTTCCTTTAAGGTTAGCAAGTTGTAGTGAGTAGTTTTTGTCCCTATAAGAGGACACATGCCTAAAACACAGCCCTGATCTAGCCCTTAACATGACCTGTATCGGATAAGCATATGGGCACAATATCTGGCCCAGGTATGGTAGACCTGTGGCTGAGATGAGGCAGCCAGACTCGCCCTGAGTCAACGCCATAATTCAAGGCCAAATGTGGGCCAGAAGAGGACTGTAGATGTGGGCCACATTTGGGCATGACATCTGGCCCACGTATGGTAGTGCTGTGGCTGAGATGAGGCAGACAGACTCACCCTGAGTCAACGCCGTAATTCAAGGCCAAATGTGGGCCAGAAGAGGACTGTAGATGTGGGCCACATTTGGGCCAAACATTTATTGCTATCTGGGTCGTGTTTAAAGAATATCACTTATCTGTTTTGTAAATTAACTGTTCACACAGGTTCTAATTGTATCTATCTATCTATCTGTCTATCTATTTATTTATTTAAAATGAATTGTCTACATGTGTATATTTGTATCACTTTGAAGTTAGCATAAAATAAAATGTATAAAATGCGTATTTGCAGATGAGTTTTATCCTCTAAAAACATACCTTTTATGCTTAAAAGACAGCATAATAATAGGGGATGGATTAATTGTTGAAATCAAGTACAAGAGGAAAGTTTTTACCTCAGAGAAAATCTGAGCAGATCTTACCTGTTCAAGGACAGAAATCAGCGCTCGTCTTCTTAAATTTCGGCGTCTGACTGCAGCACGTCGGCTTTCACGTCTCCGTCGCTCTTCCTCCAGCGCAAAACAATTAAAATTGCAATAAAAACTGCAAGAGGTTCGTCCATAATGCCCGTATAGCGATTACCCGAGGTGTTTCCTGCAGCTGAGTTGAGTAAACAGCGAGCGCGTGATATGGGCGGGGCCAAGTCGTGACGCAGTCGCTGTCTAACTAGAGCGTCCCAATAATGTGCCTTATGAGGCTGGATGGCGGTTAGAACGTTGTCTAGTTAAACAGCTGTCTACATAGTCAGTGCCTACGTAGAGAGCTCACTAGGTTTTGGGACAGACCCTCGGTATTATCAATCTGTAGGGATCTCATATAGCATGCAGTCCCATGTTAAATTTCTGATGAAAATCAAACATGATTCTTGGTTCGTTATAGGAATAAGTTTATTTTACAAAAAAGACGTAGCAGTGCGTTTGAGAAGCAAAACGAGTTGAAGTTATCAGCATTTGTTCATCTTGGTAGCTAACGTTAGCTACTGTTAGCTACTACTGTTAGCTGCTACGTTAGCTGCTGCTGCCTGAACTGGCAGACTAAAGAGCTATTTTGATGAAAAATCATAAAACACAAATAAATCGCCAACATACACAAATTAACCCTATACAAAACACATTTAAGTTTAAAAAACTTCCTTAAATGTAACCTACCTCTGCTGAGTCGGAGCTCTGTGGTACACCGTTGGTCCGTCCGTCAGTTTGGTCCTCGCGCTCAGTTTGAATTAGTGCCGGTCTTGTGTTCCTCCGCGGATCTGGACCAGATCCGTATAACTACATATTGAATCTGACTCCGCTCTGAAATCGTACTGAAGATGTGAAATGAGTGTGACTGATACGCGGATTTATTATCAGTAAAACGGATCTTAGAGTCGTGACCCGAACACACAGTGGACCCAGGCCGAATCCGCGAAACGGTTGTGACTGCTGCTTGGATCTGCCGAAGGAAACCTGGATCCGGAATGGAGTTGTCTGCCATGTGGGTTTGCAGTTAATTGCTGTTAAGCTGATCACTCTTTATAACATTCTGGAGTATATGCAAATTGGCATTATAAAAACGGAAGCAGTAGACTTTGTAAAAATTATTATTTGTATAATTCTCAAAAATGTTGGCCATGACTGTACAGTCATCACCTGAGCAAGGTAGAACATACTGCACGGTGAGGATAGAGTACACCTTACTTCAGCGGTATCCCTTACATTCCACATACTGTTCACTTGCTAATTGACTTATGCAGTTCAGACAGCCTAGGTGTCAGAGAGTGAGTAGGGTCTCTGTAGGAATACCTCTTTACTAACCAACACCATCTGCTTGCCTTCAAGGTAACGCCAAAACCTTGTCGCCGACTGTGTGGCACCAAAGAATGTCAGTTGTTTGCTCTCCTCAAGGACAGAGGTGACTGTGAGCAGTGATACTGATGTTGTCATCATCCCAAATGACATCAGTGGCTCAATACACTGAACTTCAAGGAGATCTGCTGCACTGAGGAGGAGGATGTAGGGCTGTCCTGGGTGCACGCATGGCTCCAAAGTGGGGTGAAGATTGAGTTGGGTGGACATGACACACAGGACTGGTCACTGGGGGCAACACGTGAGAGAGGAGCTGTGTGATTGTGTGGTAGCTACCATAGACTTGGGCTTTGGTCCAACAGGTAAGCAGAATGGGACAAATCAACAACACCCAGGATACTGTACTCATATCCACAGTTCCCATTTATTCAAAGAGAAATTCAACTTAGTGCTGTTGTGCTAAGTAGTTACACAGTTAAATTATGCATGGTGTAAGACTATTTGGTTAACTAGTCTCTGTCTTAGTTTGTTTAGCATTAAAATAGTTTGTTCATGTGTAGCATTTTAGTTATTTTTGACCAATATTTCCTGCTATATCAAGTCTCATTTCTGCTTGTTTACTGTGGCTTAAATAAAAGAGCTGTTTTGAGAAAAAATAGCATTCTCTAGCTCTTCTTCTGCACTACAACATCTTAATGGAGTAGAAAAGTACATCTACAACTGTTCTTTCTTAAAATTTCTATTTTGTGTAGTTCAAGGCCCCAGAACTACTTAACCTGTCTTATTCCCCCCATTGTATTGGTGACGAACTGCGGCCGCCATTTTGAAAGCCAAATCGTTCACAGTACACCCTCCCTGAAACCTGGAACTATGCCGCGGGGCCGGCCTCGCAAACAGAGGGATAAGACTGCCAGCGAAATAGGTAAAGTAAACCCCAAAGTCACAGATAAAAAACACAGAGCAATAGCTATTTAAACATACCCGTGCTGCACGACAAAATGTATCAGAAGCAAAGATAAATGCACTTGAAGATTGTGTATATAGTCCCCGGATATAGTATTGCGGTGTCCATTTCTTTGTGCCGCTAAAGGAGTGATTGAGGCGGAATGATATTAATAACATTCCGGCGGCTGTACTCGTTCACATTCATCTCGGTCGGTAACTAAGGGCGGGTAGCGGCGCGTGCGGGTCCGGCTCGGTCGCGCGGAGCGGAACCGTGTTTGTGTCACACTAGCTGCGCGTGCAGCGACTCTGGGGCGCGAACATGAAGCTAGCGCGATGCTAACATGGAGCTACATCACACCGTTTGTCAGGCACTCTTACCGCTGGACGCAGCTAGCTGACGCGCTAATGTGAAACTTGTGGTCCAGCCGACCGAGCCTCCCGGTTAGTGGCGTATGATCGGTGTCGGAGCACCGGCCAAGACAGCGGGGTTGTGGGGTGGTTAACCAGGGCGCGATGATTGGACTAAACCCGGATCAGGGTCACTTGTGCCGGCGTGTTGAGATGATACTGGCGCTAGTGAGCGGTGCTGATCCGAGACACAGACAGGACGGGGCAGCTCCCTCTGAAGAACTAACTACTAAAACCGGAGTTCATTATCGTCCTGGAGCACCAATGTTCACTCTGATCTCACTCCCAGTGTTCACTCTGATCTCACTCCCAGTGTTCACTCTGATCTCACTCCCAGTGTTCACTCTGATCTCACCCCGAAAAGCCTTCAGCACATTTCAGGTCTCATGAGTGTCAACATGCAGGACTGTGGCGCTCCAGCTTGACGCACAAGAATACACGCAAACCTGTTGAAGTTATGGTCAAGATGTTTATAACTAAGCTAAATGATTTAGACTAAGTATAAATAAGTATTTCATACAAGCCCAAACCCCCCTCATCCCAAAAATTGGGAAGTTGTGAAAAGACTCGATTAAGTTTCTGTTGATTTTACACCAATGAATAATAGTTAACAATTAGTATTGTTGTTTCCATTAGAAAATGTCATCAAAAAGTTGCCTGATTGAGTTTGCCATGGGTCGTGTATTATGCTTAGAAAATACCTTGCCTTTATTGAACAGCCATCTTTTAAAATCCGCTTCACACAAGTAATTGGTGGCCATCTATGAACAGAATCATCAAACTGCTTACACTACATGAGTCAATACAGGCTTCAGGCACTGCAGACAGCCTTGTGCACTGTAACTAAATACACAGATAAACACATTGTAAATTTAAGCCTGTAAAAGTATTTATATTTCTGTAAAAATATCTTTTCATAGGACAACACTAGAAATTAATATTGGATATAATAGAGTGCACAGCTTGCATAGCAGTATAGATTTAGTGTCTTCTGAAAATAACATAGCCATTAAAGTCCAAATAGCTGGAAACAAAACTAAGTACACCTCAGAGTGAACATGTCCAAACTGGGCCTATAGTGTCAATATTCTGTGACCACTATTATTATCTAGCACTGCCTAAAACCCTCTTGGGTATGGGATTCAACACAGCTGCACAGGTTGCTATTGGAATCCTCTTCCACTCCTCCATGGTGACCTCACAGAGCTGGTGGATGTTAAGACATCTCACACTCCTCCACCTTACGCTTGAGGATGCCCCACAGGTTCTCAGCTGGGTGTAGGCTCGGTTGGGTGTAAGTCTGTAGACATACTTGGCCAGTCCATCACGTTTACTTTTAGTTATCATGTTGGAAACCTGCCATGTGCCCAGTTAATGATGGAAGGGGATCATGTTCTGCTCCAGTATGTCACAGTACACGTTAGAATTCATGTTTCCCTCAATGAACCACAGCTCAGTGCCCACAGGACTCGCGCAGCAACATGGTGCTACTGCCATGCTGGACACCATGAGAGCCAAACACGTTTGTCTCATGGTTCAAGGAATACATGCTCTTGGACTGCATGTCTTCAGCAAACTGTTTGTGGGCCTCCTTCTGAAATCACAGCCATGTGGAGCGTGTTGATGTGGCATGTGGTCTGAGCACTGACGGGTTGAGCCTCCTTCAGCCTCTGCAGCAAGGCTGACCGCACTATATGTGGATATGACGCTGAACATGTGGATTCAGCATCTTTGGCCACGTGCTATAGCTGTTTGAGGGCGATGGCAATCTTCTTATATAATGTATATACACACACTCCACAGCCACTTTATTAGGTACACCTGTCCAACTGCTCATTAACGTAAATGTCAAATCAACCAATCACATGGCAGCATCTCAGTGCATTTAGGCATGTAGACATGGCCAGGACGTTCAAACCAAGTATCAGAATGGGGAAGAAAGGTGATTGAAGTGATGGACATATTGGTTCAAGCTGAACAGCACCAGTAACTCATATAACATATTGGGACAACTGAGGCATGCAGAAGAGCATCTCTGAATGCACAACACGTCGAACCTTGAGGCGGATGGGCTAAATCCGCTCACTGGATATTTTCTCTTTTTCAGACCATTCTCTGTAAACCCTAGAGACGATTGTGAAAATCCCAGTAGATCAGCAGTTTCTGAAATACTCAGACCAGCCCGTCTGGCACCAACAACCATGACACGTTCAAAGTCACTTAAATCACATTTCTTCTCCATTCTGATGCTCAGTTTGAACTGCAGCAGATCGTCTTGGCCATGTCTACATGACTAAATGCATTTAGTTGTTGCCATGTGATTGGCTGATTCGACATTTGTGTTAATGAGCAGTTGGACAGGTGTACCTAATAAAGTGGCCGGGGAGTAAGTGTATACGCGTGCGCATGCAGACACACACACACACACACACACATACACATACATATATACATACATATATATAGTCTATAACTAACACATTAGTCTATAATACTCTAGTCTATAACTAACACATTATTCTATAATACTCTAGTCCAGTGCTTAATTTGTAAATCAAATGATGCCGGAATGCAAACAGCGGCATGAGACACAGGGTCACTGAGGCCAACAATGTCACCGGATCGCACAAAAAACGCAACGCTTAGGCGCACAAATGTCAAAATAACAAGCCATTCGTATATATAAATTACTTTTAAATGATTTACGTGTGTTTTATAAGTGTTTTAAGTGCAGAAGTGCATTTTAAGTGCATTTTCAAGTACTTTAGCCTAAATTCCAGCACTTTTCAAATCTGAAACACAAAGCAACATTAAAATTGGTCAGGTAAATGTTCCTTCCCCTGTTTTTGAGGGGTGTTTCTTTATACTACCACATATCGTTATGGACAACACTGCAAAGAATGTGACGCGGCAAGTACAAACGCCTCCACCGTTCGCCAAGGTTCGTGCGAAGTGAGCGGAGTCGCACGCTACAGTCACTCGCAAAAGTATAACTAGCTTTATAGGGGAGACGCGGAAAGGCATCGCTAAAAGGGAGAGTTCTTATGTGATTTAGGAAACCTGAATGTGGATCTTGTGTTTAAAAATGTCTTTTATAGAATTAATTGTTCAATTAATTGGTTCAACGCAGACAGATTTCTTCATAACTTATAATTAGTGGGCTTGAAAGTTACCGGATCGAGGCAGACAGTTCCCGGAACGCACCCTTCAAAATGAAAGAGTTCCCGGACCCTGTTCCAGCAGGATCCGGCTCAAATTAAGCCCCGCTCTAGTCTATAGCTACTGTGAGGCATCTCTGGAGAGTTGTTGTTGTTGACTGTCTTTTCCATGACCACCTAGTAAAAAACCTCCTAACCTCTTCATTCAGAATAATCCAGCTGAACTAGACTCTTTTGCTCCAAAGTAACATAAAAGTTGTTTCTGTAAAAAAAAAAAATTAATAAATAAGATCTCATGTGTTTGGTGAGCTGCACAAGCTTTCTGTCCAACTCTTGGTTGTCCTGTTCCTGTCGCTCCACAGATAAGGGCCAAGAGCTGAAGGCGGAGAACTTTGGCAATGTGGAGCACAGATGCAGCATCTGCTCTCAGAGCTACAGCACAGAGAGCCAACTTCAGCGGCACCTCCGGGACCACGAGACCAACGACAAGGTGAGTTCAGAGCTGTCTCCACTGTCACCTGCTGCTTGTGCAGACGTGATGAAACCTCAGGGCAAAAAAAGGAGCTCAGAGATGTGGGGTCAACTCACCCAGAAGGCATCTGACCTGCTTCAGTCCTGTTCCTTTACTGAAAGGTCAACACGTTTTGGTTCATTATGTTTTTTCGTGCCGTAGTATGACTCCAAACATGTACATCTAAAAATAATAGAAATATGAGATGTGCACTTCAAATCTTATGTAAATTTGTATAGAATCATGTGAATGGTTCTGTAGTCTTCAGAAGTAATGAAATCCTGTGTTTTTGTGGTGTTTACTAAAACTACTGTTGATGTCTGTATTTGTCGCTTCTCTTCTCATCTCTTCTCATCTCTTCTTTTCTCATCTCTTCGCTTCTCTCCTCTTCTCGTCTCTCCTCTTCTCATCTCTTCTCCTCTTCTCTTTTCTCCTCTTCTCTTTTCTCCTCTTCTCTTTTCTCCTCTTCTCATCTCTTCTCTCCTCTTCTCATCTCTTCTCGTCTCTCCTCTTCTCATCTCTTCTTTTCTCATCTCTTCTCTTCTCTCCTCATCTCTTCTCTCCTCTTCTCTTTTCTCCTCTTCTTATCTCTTCTCTCCTCTTCTCATCTCTTCTCGTCTCTCCTCTTCTCATCTCTTCTCATCTCTTCTCTTCTCATCTCTTCTCATCTCTTCTCTTCTCTTCTCTGTTCAAGCCTCATCGTTGTAACCAGTGCCCCCAGTCCTTCAACATCGAATTCAACCTCAGGCTTCACAAGTCCACACATGGCACTGATGACCCCACATGTCCTGTTTGTGACAAGAAGTTTTCCAGAGTGGCCAGCCTGAAGTCTCATATTATGGTGCACGAGAAGGAAGAGGTCAGTGACCAACTCCAGCAGTTTGAATCAGTTCAGATACTGAAAAAGGTTCCAGGTGTTTTTGGGCTGATCTGACCTGCTAATTTCACTTCAGTCTTAAACTGAACACCGTTTTGTGATTAATCTCTAATCCAGAAGTACCAGAAGAAATTCCCTGTAGAATTAAGACATTAGATTAGGCTTTTAAAATAATGAACGTGTGATTGATTGCTGAGTGACACTTGTGCAGTACTGCAGTACACTTGTTCTGTTCAAATCTGCCCTGCAGTGTTTCTAACTCTTCATCTGTGACCTCTGTTATTTTTCCTGCTGCTGAATCTCAGAACTTCTTGTGCTCTGAGTGTGGTGATGAATTTATCCTTCAAAGCCAGCTTTCTCTGCATCTGGAGGAACATCGGAAAGAACTCTCCGGAACTAAGGTGTACCCCTGCCGTACCTGCAGCACGGAGTTCAAGGCAGTGGCCCAGCTGAAGGAGCACATGAAGACCCATGTGAAGATGAGGTGTGTGTTCAGACTGCACTACAGACACTGGACTAGCTTAAGGATTTGTGAACTACTCCAACTCCTTGATTTAAGAGTTTTGTAAAATGTTGTTGTGCACCTATTGTGGTTACAGACTACCACCATATCTGTTTATCTGTCTATTTAGGTCATTTAACTGTCATTGTGCCATTACAGTCTATCATTTCTGATTAATTTGAATAAATATTCCATGTCCATTAATTTTAATAAATTTTTATATCACATATGCTCGTGATGCCTCTGAGCTGTTTTTACCTGTTTCTCCAGACCCATCATGACCAGCTCCAGAAACTACAAGAAGAACATAGATCGTAGCGGATTCACAAACACGTGCCATCACTGTGGAAAGACGTTTAAAAAACCCAGTCAGCTTGTCCGACACATTCGCATTCACACAGGTTCGAAGACACACAGTCACAAAGTACTTTCTATGACAAAGCTGAGATTCTGATATTAGTTCAACGTTTTATGAAGTACTATGAAGTGAGGAAGGCAGTGAAACCGATGCCCACCAGGTGGCGCCTTGGCCCTCCTCAATGTGCTCTTGAGCATAACAAGGCATAACATTTTTCTTCCGAATCTCTCAAAAATGCCACCAACTTCAAAGATTTCACTTTTTAGCATGATAATGTTTTAGCCATGTTTTTTTATATATATATACATATTATATATACTACATATTATTACATATTATTATTATTATTACTACATATTATTACATATTATATTACACATTATATATACTACATATTTTTATTGTATTTTATTGTATTTTTATACATATTTTTATTTTTTTATAATACTACATATTTTTATTGGACATTGTATAAGATTACAGTACACATACTAACAGAAACTGTGTTAACATCCATTTTCTCATAAACAGTTTTCTCATAAACCCCCCTCCCCACCCAAGTTGGTCTAAAGGAAAAAGAAAAGAGTAAATAATAAATAAATAAATAAATAAACAAAATAATAATAATAAAATAAATAACAATTAAAATAAAAATAATAATGCTAATAATAATAACACTGAAAAGTGGAAGTGATTATGAGTATGGTAGGTACAGAACATGATGAGTTAAATAAATGCGTAAGGATAGGGGCCCTCAAGAGTTAGGCTAGTCCAGTTTTAGACAAACCGATGATTGGTCAAAATAGTAAAGAAGAGGTTGCCAAGATTGGTAAAATTTATGAGTTGAACCTTTTAGTGTGAATTTAATTTTCTCCAGTTTTAGAAAGGACATTAAATCAGATAACCACATGAGGTCAGAGGGGGGCAATGGAGATTTCCAGTGTAAGAGTAAACGTCTCCGGGCAATCAGAGATGAAAAAGACAAAACATTTAAATTATTGTCAGAAAAATTTAAATAGTTCAATGGGACGCCAAATAGAGCTATAGAGGGCCAGGGATCTATGGAGACATCCAGGGAGTCAGACATCACTTTAAAGAAAGTGGACCAATAATTTTGAAATTTTGGGCAAGACCAGAACATGTGAGTGAGGTCAGCTAAGGCTACTGAGCATCTGTCACACAAAGGGTTCATTCCTGGGTTGTATTTAGATAATCTTGTTTTACATATATGCATTCTATGCAAAACCTTGAACTGTATAAAATTAAGATATGCACAAGAGGAAAGATAATTAACTTCGTACACAGCTTTGTCCCACCAGGCGTCCTGAAACGTTTTTCCCAAATTTCCTTTCCCATGCGGATCTTATTTTGGTTGTGGGACACTCCCCCTGTATTAATAAGTGTTTATTCAATCTAGAAATGATACCAGTGAAGGTATATGTTTCTTTTAAAACATAATTTAATAAATCTTGAGGAGGCAAATTAGGAAATGTTGGGCAGTGATATTTGACAAAGCTATGAACCTGAAAAAATCGAAATAAATGACTACGGGGCAAACCAAACTTGATAGAAAAATGTTCAAAACTGGGGAAAACACCCCCCAAAAAAATATCCTTAAAGTGAGAGATGCCCAATCTGTTCCAAAAGCTAAAGGTAGAGTCAATCCTAGAAGGGGTAAACAAATGATTGTTGAGTAAAGGAGCATATAGTGACATTACTTAGTTTAAAATGTCTCCGGAATTGGCCATGTTAGCCATGTTAAAAACAATATTCTTTGTCAGTATGTTTGTGCAACTGAAGTAAAAGTGTGATGTGTTTCTGTGTGTGCGTGCGCGCGTGTGTACGTGTGTGTGTGTGTGCGTGTGCAGGGGAACGGCCGTTTAAATGCACACACTGTGGGAAGGCGTTCAACCAGAAGGTGGTTCTGCAGACTCACATGGTGCGACACACTGGCGAGAAGTCCCACCTCTGCCTGCTGTGCCCTGCTTCCTTCTCTCAGAAAGGCAACCTACACTCACACATCCAGAGAGTGCACTCTGAGGTAGCCCCGCCCTGACCACTCCTCCACCTCACCTCATCTATCCACCTGCTCATCTATTCAGATTCATGTCTTCCTCTGTCTTGTTCTCATTATGCTTTTAAACCTCCTAGTGGACTTAGCTGTCAGAAACTACGCTCTCTCTCTCTCTCTCTCTTTCTCTCTCTCTCTCTCTCTCTCTCTCTCTTTGTTACTCTGTCTCTTTCTCTTGCTTTCTCTCTACCTCTTTCTTTTACTTTTCATTTTCTTTCTCTCTTTTTAATCTGATTTTCTTTTGTCAGTATGATAGCGTGCAGCTTCACAAAACCCTTTGAGCATCAGGGTGTGTAGAAACAGTCAGGACAGCAGGTGTGTGGAAGCAGGTGTCTGGTTGTGCTGATGTTTGAGGGACCGGGCTGAGATTCAGTAGCATGGCTACATTGAGGTCATAGGTCATCGCTAATGCTGTCACCAGAGGCTTTAACGCTTACCTCTGCTTTCAGATGACCAGCCCTGCTAGCTAACGGAGCGGACAGGCACAGTTCTCTGTGTTTGTGGAGGGAGGCAGGGTGTTCTCAGAGTGCCAGACTGCCGAGAGAGAGCCAAGCAGCACAGGCAGATTAATGCGCCACTGGCTGCTTTTGGCATTATAATGCAGAGGTTTTATCTCATTATCTCATTGTTGCCCAGATTATATACAGCAATGATTGTTGCTTATTCTACAAACACATCAGTTAAGCCGTCAATCACATTCTGTTTAAATTCAGGAAAGAAATGGAAACGATATGTACATTGCAGATGCTGCAGATAGGGCAGACAGGGGAGACAGGGCAGATAGGGGAGACAGGGCAGACAGGGCAGAAAGGATTGATAGGGTAGATAAGGTAGTTTGGGTAGATAGGCCAGCCAAAGATATGATCCAACCATGAACCATAAATGAAACTTTATCTTCTGAATGCTTAAGAATGATTAAATTGCCATGTGCTGTAGGATAGAGTCGTAGTCGTAGCTCGAACTGCCCTACACCAATTACCATGTTGAACTGCTCTAACCTTTTGCTGATTGTGCACATTTTAAGATGAAAGGAATTGGTTGCCAAAACATTGACCTGAGCGTTTTAAAGCAAACGTTCACCTCCCTGTGTTTCTCCCGTGTTCTTCCTCTGCTCCTCATCCTCCAGACTGCAGGTGTCCCAGTGTACCCGTGCATGGACTGTAGCTGTGTGTATAAGAAGCTGGGCAGCCTCAACGCTCACATTAGCAGGATGCACATCTCAGTGCTGGAGGTGGACGAGCCGGCTGGTGCCCAGGTGACCTCGTCTCACTAGACCACACACCATACACAACTACGTCTCACTAGACCACACACAACTACGTCTCACTAGACCACACACCATACACAACTGCATCTCACTAGACCACACGCCACACACAACTACGTCTCACTAGACCACACACCACACACAACTGCATCTCACTAGACCACACACCACACACAACTACGTCTCACTAGACCACACACCACACACAACTACGTCTCACTAGACCACACACCATACACAACTACGTCTCACTAGACCACACACCATACACAACTGCATCTCACTAGACCACACACCACACACAACTACGTCTCACTAGACCACACACCATACACAACTGCATCTCACTAGACCACACGCCACACACAACTACGTCTCACTAGACCACACACCACACACAACTGCATCTCACTAGACCACACGCCACACACAACTGCATCTCACTAGACCACACACCATACACAACTACGTCTCACTAGACCACACACCATACACAACTACGTCTCACTAGACCACACACCATACACAACTACGTCTCACTAGACCACACACAACTACGTCTCACTAGACCACACACCATACACAACTGCATCTCACTAGACCACACGCCACACACAACTACGTCTCACTAGACCACACACCACACACAACTGCATCTCACTAGACCACACACCACACACAACTACGTCTCACTAGACCACACACCACACACAACTACGTCTCACTAGACCACACACCATACACAACTACGTCTCACTAGACCACACACCATACACAACTGCATCTCACTAGACCACACACCACACACAACTACGTCTCACTAGACCACACACCATACACAACTGCATCTCACTAGACCACACGCCACACACAACTACGTCTCACTAGACCACACACCACACACAACTGCATCTCACTAGACCACACGCCACACACAACTGCATCTCACTAGACCACACACAACTGCATCTCACTAGACCACACGCCACACACAGCTACGTCTAGACCACACACCATACACAACTACGTATCACTAGACCACACACCACACACAACTACGTATCACTAGACCACACACCACACACAACTGCATCTCACTAGACCACACACCACACACAACTACGTCTCACTAGACCACACACCACACACAACTACGTCTCACTAGACCACACACCATACACAACTACGTCTCACTAGACCACACACCATACACAACTGCATCTCACTAGACCACACACCACACACAACTACGTCTCACTAGACCACACACCATACACAACTGCATCTCACTAGACCACACGCCACACACAACTACGTCTCACTAGACCACACACCACACACAACTGCATCTCACTAGACCACACGCCACACACAACTGCATCTCACTAGACCACACACAACTGCATCTCACTAGACCACACGCCACACACAGCTACGTCTAGACCACACACCATACACAACTACGTATCACTAGACCACACACCACACACAACTACGTATCACTAGACCACACACAACTCCGTCTCACTAGACCACACACCACACACAACTACGTCTCACTAGACCACACACCACACACAACTACGTCTCACTAGACCACACACCACACACAACTGAGTCTCACTAGACCACACACCACACACAGCTACGTCTCACTAGACCACACGCCACACAAAGCTACGTCTCACTAGACCACACACCACACACAGCTACGTCTAGACCACACACCATACACAACTACGTATCACTAGACCACACACCACACACAACTACGTATCACTAGACCACACACCACACACAACTACGTATCACTAGACCACACACAACTACGTCTCACTAGACCACACACCACACACAACTACGTCTCACTAGACCACACACCACACACAACTACGTCTCACTAGACCACACACCACACACAACTGAGTCTCACTAGACCACACGCCACACACAGCTACGTCTCACTAGACCACACGCCACACAAAGCTACGTCTCACTAGACCACACACCACACACAGCTACGTATCACTAGACCACACACCACACACAACTGCGTCTCACTAGACCACACACCACACACAGCTACGTCTCACTAGAACACACACCACACAGCTACATATCACTAGACCACATACAGCTACGTCTCACTAGACCAAACACCACATGTCTGACATATCTCACATATACCATATGACATATGACATGTATGTAAAGATTGGTGTTACATAGGCAAATTAGAGCATGCAGTTTAACTGATTACAGCTGAAATTACATCTGATCACAACATTAAGGATGCCAGTTGCATATTATTGTTTATTTTAAAACACTACTCTAAATTACACTTGTATCATTTGCCTCTCTTCTGTTTTTTACAGGAGGGGGTGGAGCCAGGGCAGGGTGGGGGTGTGGTTGAGGGTGCAGAGGGTGTGGCCGATGTGATACAGCAGCTGCTGGAACTGTCCGAACAGGTAACTGGTGACGGTACTCAGGCCCCTCCTCCTGGACCGGCTATCACCATGGAAGCAGCCATCAACCAGGACATCCTGCAGGTCAGCTGTGTGTGGTTGACGTGTGTGTATGCGTGTGTGTGTGTATGTGTGTGTGTGTGTCTGTGTGTGTGTGTGTGTGTGTGTGTGCCCATCACTTACCACCTCCACGCTGGGCACATGCAGCAGAGTTTGTGCCCAGCACACACACACACACACACATATACACATACACACACACACACACACACACACATACACACAGCCTATTGGATCCTCTCTTTGTTCTGTCATGGAGGGTCACTGTCATGTCAAAAGGTCAAAAGGTCAGGTACTGAAGAGGCTGCAGTGATTTGTCAGATTATTGATCACATAATGATTTTTCACCTGCTGCAACAAATCACAGTAAATCTTACACTGCCAGCGTGACTGCAGTGGCTGTGTGACTGCTGTGACAGTGGTACTGGTGTGACTGCTGTGACAGTGGTATTGGTGTGACTGCTGTGACAGTGGTATTGGTGTGACTGCTGTGACAGTGGTATTGGTGTGACTGCTGTGACAGTGGTACTGGTGGGACTGCTGTGACAGTGGTATTGGTGTGACTGCTGTGACAGTGGTATTGGTGTGACTGCTGTGACAGTGGTACTGGTGTGACTGCTGTGACAGTGGTACTGGTGTGACTGCTGTGACAGTGGTACTGGTGTGACTGCTGTGACAGTGGTACTGGTGTGACTGCTGTGACAGTGGTATTGGTGTGACTGCTGTGACAGTGGTACTGGTGTGACTGCTGTGACAGTGGTACTGGTGTGACTGCTGTGACAGTGGTACTGGTGTGACTGCTGTGACAGTGGTATTGGTGTGACTGCTGTGACAGTGGTACTGGTGTGACTGCTGTGACAGTGGTATTGGTGTGACTGCTGTGACAGTGGTACTGGTGTGACTGCTGTGACAGTGGTACTGGTGTGACTGCTGTGACAGTGGTATTGGTGTGACTGCTGTGACAGTGGTACTGGTGTGACTGCTGTGACAGTGGTACTGGTGTGACTGCTGTGACAGTGGTACTGGTGTGACTGCTGTGACAGTGGTACTGGTGTGACTGCTGTGACAGTGGTACTGGTGTGACTGCTGTGACAGTGGTATTGGTGTGACTGCTGTGACAGTGGTATTGGTGTGAATGCTGTGACAGTGGTACTGGTGTGACTGCTGTGACAGTGCTACTGGTGTGACTGCTGTGACAGTGCTACTGGTGTGACTGCTGTGACAGTGGTATTGGTGTGACTGCTGTGACAGTGGTACTGGTGTGACTGCTGTGACAGTGGTACTGGTGTGACTGCTGTGACAGTGGTACTGGTGTGACTGCTGTGACAGTGGTACTGGTGTGACTGCTGTGACAGTGGTACTGGTGTGACTGCTGTGACAGTGGTACTGGTGTGACTGCTGTGACAGTGGGTTCTGGTGGTACTGGTGTGATGGTGTGACGCTGTGATGGTGTGGCGGTGTGACTGCTGTGACAGTGGTACTGGTGTGACTGCTGTGACAGTGGTACTGGTGTGACTGCTGTGACAGTGGGTTCTGGTGGTACTGATGACACTGACACTGTGATGGTGTGACGCTGTGATGGTGTGACGCTGTGATGGTGTGACACTGTGATGGTGTGAAGCTGTGATGGTGTGACACTGTGATGGTGTGACGCTGTGATGGTGTGGCGGTGTGACGCTTTGATGGTGTGGCGGTGTGATGGTGTGGCGGTGTGATGGTGTGACGCTGTGATGGTGTGACGCTGTGACGCTGTGATGGTGTGGCGGTGTGATGGTGTGACACTGTGATGGTGTGGCGCTGTGATGGTGTGACGCTGTGATGGTGTGACGCTGTGATGGTGTGACACTGTGATGGTGTGATGGTGTGACACTGTGATGGTGTGACGCTGTGATGGTGTGACGCTGTGATGGTGTGGCGCTGTGATGGTGTGACGCTGTGATGGTGTGGCAGTGTGATGGTGTGATGGTGTGACTGCACTGTTATGGTTTTCTCTTTCTGTTGGTGTAAACAATAGCTATTTGAGGGGTAGCAGTGGTAATAGCTTCTACTTAGGTTTTATTAGTGATAACCTTTTGAGCAATTATCATAGTAATAGCTTCTATTTGTGTGATAATAGCATTTCAGTGAGCATGAATTTTAATAGCTCTTCCAACTTGGAAGATTGTACTAGAAATAATTTGTACATGAGTGGTGATAGTGGCAATAGTGGTAAAAGGTTTTTCATGAGGTAATGAGCTAATAATGTCTGCTTGATTGATAATTATTTTAATAGTTTCTTACCTTCTGTGGGTGACAGCCCCATGGTACATTTCTTTGGTGTCTCGCTTGCATGTCATGTGAGTGGTAGCTTGGCTCCCCGGAGCTTTTTTCATTTGGTGTTATTAACTGTCTAGACATTTGTCCAGAGACCCTGTGATTTTTCCTCTTCATCATGATCCTGTGGACAGTCCTAGATCCTGCCCACAACTGTCAAAAACATCCACAGCTGTTGCTAGGGCAGATTCTTAATACTGAACACAAAAAAAGAACTTGGACACAGAGTGTTGTCTTTGCATGAGAGAATGAGTTTCTTCATGTGAGGAATAATTTTCTTCACTCATGATTATTGACATTGTTTTGACGTCATAAAGCAGTTGCTTCTTCCCATGGCCTGGTGTACTCCATACAGCCTGACATACTCCTGGTGTACTCCATACAGCCTGACATACTCCTGGTGTACTCCATATAGCCTGACATACTCCTGGTGTACTCCATACAGCCTGACATACTCCTGGTGTACTCCATACAGCCTGACATACTCCTGATGTACTCCATATAGCCTGACATACTCCTTGTGTACTCCATACAGCCTGACATACTCCTGGTGTACTCCATATAGCCTGACATACTCCTGGTGTACTCCATACAGCCTGACATACTCCTGGTGTACTCCATATAGCCTGACATACTCCTGGTGTACTCCATACAGCCTGACATACTTCTGGTGTACTCCATACAGCCTGACATACTCCTGGTGTACTCCATACAGCCTGACATACTCCTGGTGCTCTCATTTTAATAAGGCTGCAACTCCGAGAGACAAAAATTAGTAGGCTGTATGCTTTAAGGGAAAATTGAAAGCGTAGACTGCTCTAACCCCAGTGATTAATTAGCCTGGTTAGGACCATTCAAAACCAAGACAGGTATGTTTGTGGGCCCCTACACAGATATCAAATCTGATCATTTACACACAGAATTTGTAGAATTTGGGGACACGTGGACACTCCAGGAACCCATGTGGAGTAGCGGTTACACCTGTGCTCTCAGACTGAAGGAAGTCTAGCTGAAGGAAAGATGCAATTTCGGAAGAGATTGATGTGATGATAAAAATCATTCATCATTCTGGCGTTTGTTATATAGAACAGGATTATCTTTGTCACTTCAGCCATCTTTACCTGTTTATCTATCTGTCTTCTTCTATATGTGTTTGTCTCCCAGACTGGCTGTCTTCCAGTCAGTCAGTTGTACACCTGTCGAACTGCTCATTAACGCAAATGTTAAATTAGCCAATCACATGGCCAAAACGATCTGCTGCAGTTCAAACCGAGTATCAGAATGGGGAAGACAGGTGAGTTAATTGACTTTGAACATGGCATGATTGTTGGTGCCAGACGGGCTGGTCTGAGTATTTCAGAAACTGCTGATCTACTGGGATTTTCACACACAACAATCTCTAGGGTTTACAGAGAATGGTCTGAAAAAGAGAAAATATCCAGTGAGTGGCAGTTTTGTGAGTGCAAATGCCTTGTTGATGTCAGAGGTCAGAGGAGAATGGCCAGACTGGTTTGAGCTGATAGAACGGCAACAGTAACTCAAATAACCAGTCGTTACAACCGAGGCACGCAGAAGAGCATCTCTGAACACACAACACGTCAAAGCTTGAGGTGGATGGGCTACAGCAGCAGAAGACACACCGGGTGCCACTCCTGTCTGCTAAGAACAGGAAACTGAGGCTACAGTTCACACAGACTCACCAAAATTGGACAATAGAAGATTGGAAAAGGATTGCATGGTCTGATGAGTCTTGATTTCTGCTGCAACATTCGGATGGTAGGATCAGAATTTGTCGTCAACAACATGAAAGCATGGATCCATCCTGCCTTGTATCAACGGTTCAGGCTGGTGGTGGTGCAATGGTGTAGGGCAGGTATCACCAAATGGCGGACCGCGGTCCGGATCCGGACCCGAACGCCGTCCTGTCCGGACCCAATCACATTCCTGATTAACTGGATACGGACCCAAATGCCAAAAAAATTTTAACGGGAGACTATATTTTAAACCGGAGAATTTATTTTCAGACGAGTGTTACGTTCGCCCCCCCCAACAACTTTCGTTCGCAACACCCCCCCCCCCCCCTCAACAACTTTCGTTCGCCACCGCGGACACGGACCTAAGGTCTGAGCTATCTGCCAAAAATGGACCGCGGAAAGATTTAATTGATTACCCCTGGTGTAGGAGATATTTTCCTTACACACTTTGAGCCCATTAGTACCAATTGAGCATCATGTCAATGCCACAGCCTACCTGAGTATTGTTGCTGACCATGTCCATCCCTTTATGACCAGTGTAATCATCTTCTGATGGCTACTTCCAGCAGGATAACACGCCATGTCATAAAGCGCGAATCATCTCAGACTGGTTTCTTGAACACGACAATGAGCCCTGCATGCAAACCAATCTTGTTGTTATAAACCAAACATTTGTGTTATATAAAAGTGGGTCGCGACTTAATGACAATGAGAAAATGTGGGTCCCGGGCTGAGACCCTGAAATAGAGCAGGAGTGGCCCACTGGGAGACTCACATCATGGATGTGCAGCTGACAAATCTCTGAGGAATGTTTCCAGTACCTTGTTGAATCGGTCATGAAGGATTAAGGCAGTTCTGAAGGCAAAAGGGGGTCAAACCCGCTACTAGCAAGATGTACCTAATAGAGTAGCCGGTGAGAGTATATATATGAACTGTTGTTGCCCAGTTACGCATTTAAAAACAAGAGTGCACTATGGACACAATGCAATGGTTCGGTGTGGATCTCACCCTGACTGTCACCTTGACAGTTTTAATTGTGCATGTCTTTGTGTGTGTGTGTGTGTGTGTGTGTGTGTGTGTGTGTGTGTGTGTGTGTGTGTGTGTGTGTGTGTGTGTGTGTGTGTGTGTGTGTGTGTGTGTACACAGCAAGCCCTAGAGAACAGTGGCCTGAGTGCCATCCCAGTCCAGTCTGAGACCCAGTGCAGCACTGGGCCAGACCCTGCAGTACCGGCCCCAGCCACAGGGGGCGCTGACAGCCTCACCCCAAAATCAACTGGACCTGAGAAATTTGTGAAGAAGGAGAAGAGAAGCATTTTTAAGAAGCCTGTGCAAATGCCCGGTATGTTCATGTTGAACATACATTATCTATGTGTGTGTGTTTTATTACTAAATTGATTTTGGCTGTTAGCAACTGATGTAGAAACTGATTGGTACTATTATATTTCTGTGGAAATACAATTTCCACACCGCCCTTGATCAACACTGAGCAGGTGTTGCCTGGAGCTCACCAAGGTGTTTGTGATACGTTCTGTTTGATTAGGTTACTCACATATGGGTGGTGCTGTATGGGGTTTGATTAGGTTACTCACATACGGGTGGTGCTGTATGGGGTTTGATTAGGTTACTCACATACGGGTGGTGCTGTATGGGGTTTGATTAGGTTACTCACATACGGGTGGTGCTGTATGGGGTTTGATTAGGCTACTCACATACGGGTGGTGCTGTATGGGGTTTGATTAGGTTACTCACATACGGGTGGTGCTGTATGGGGTTTGGACGTATCCTTTGTGGGTCTCAATTAAGGATGCACTGAATTTTGACTCTGGATTTACATCCGTTAGCTGCATGCTAACTAGCATCTCTCCACATAACTGGAAGTTGTTCTGTATATACAAATGAAAACGCAAGGAAATAAATACTCACAGACTCATCTTCCACAAGGGAATATATTTTTAATGGATTATGGGCCTCAATCAAAATTATTATTTTTGATATGAATTGATTTATATATATTCATGAGAAGTCATTTAGTGATAATTGATGCTGTATATGTATTGATTAGCATTGTGTTATTCTCTGTATATTGATTGCTGTTGATTGATTCTATGTATTAATTAGCACTGATTGCAGTTGTGTGTGTATTGCCGGGAGCTGCAGGCACCATTAGGGAGGAGAGGGGTGTGCGCTGGCACGGATGCCCCTACTGCTCCAAGGAGTTCAAGAAGCCCAGTGACCTGGTGCGGCACATCCGCATACACACACACGAGAAGCCCTACAAGTGCAAGCAGTGCTTCAGAGCCTTCGCTGTGAAGAGCACGCTGACCGCACACATGAAGATCCACACAGGCATCAAGGCCTTCCAGT